>NC_088710.1:5214340-5524695 GCF_963576615.1 Watersipora subatra | reverse complement strand
CTGGCTAGAAATGTGTGACAAGAGGTGTGAGATGAAAATGTTAACAGCTTTAGACAGTTATAACTTAATCATGTTTGGACTATGTCAAGAACAATAAAGTACTATATATAAATCTGGTTTGTTTTCTTTCTGTTGGATGAACTTTAAAAACTGACATATTTATGACATGTCATATCTGAATGACTAGCAAATATTTGAAAACTCTGGCTGCTTCTATAGTTTCAGTGTTAAATATAGATAAGTCAGCATTCTCGTAATATTTACTATACGCTTGATCATAAATGACAAAGCTGACAAATATTAAACTTTGCTAACCTAGGAGTGACTGTAGTAATGATGCAATTCTAATTTTAATGAAAGACAGCTGCTTGCAATAGACTCAAATTCCTTAGCAGCAGAAGTTTAAAATTATTCAACTCTTCAGTGCCATTATTTTCTATGGTAATTTAACACCTAAAGCTGAGTGCTATTTTGTACATAACAGACTATTGCACTATTTATAGCCAGGTACTACAAGATCTATAACTAAGTAATGTACTATCTATAACTGAGTATTGTACTATCTATGACTGAGTATTGTATTATCTATAACTGAGTATTGTACTGTCTATAACTGAGTATTGTACTGTCTATAACTGAGTATTGTACTGTCTATAACTGAGTATTGTACTATTTATAACTCAGTATTGTAGTATCTATAACCGAGCATTGTACTATCTATAACTGAGTATTGTACTATCTATAACTGATTATTGTACTAACTATAGCCGAGTATTATACTATCTAAAACTGAGTATTGTATTGCCTATAACTGAGTAATGTACTATCTATAACTGAGTATTGTACTATCTATAACCGAGTATTATACTATCTATAACTGAGTAATGTACTATCTATAACTGAGTATTGTACTATCTATAACCAAGTATTATACTATCTATAACTGAGTATTGTACTATCTATAACTGAGTATTATACTATATATAACTGAGTATTATACTATCCATAACTGAGTATTATACTGTATATAATGGAGTATTGTACTATCTATAACTGAATACTGTACTCTCTATAACTGAGTATTGTACTATCTATAACTCAGTATTGTACTATCTATAACTGAGTATTGTACTATCTATAACTCAGTATTGTACTATCTATACCTAAATAATACACCTTCTATAATTGACTAATGTACTTTCTATAACTGAAAATATCAAAGTCTCCAAAAGACTTCTGTGCCATCTTTGACTACTGCTCTAGTTATAACGGAATATGTATTGTGCTGTCTTTAAGTCTTGCAGTATTCATGGATTTTCTCACCTTTCTTTAGCTGACTAGTTTCCTCAGTATGTTTCAGATCCTTCTTCACAAGATATTCTACTGTTTGTTCCAATTGTTGGGTGCGTTCTCGATATCCTTCAATTTCCTCTTTTTGTTCTTTAACTGTCGCTTGTAAACCTAAAAACAGTTTTATTTTTACTCCAATCATTTACATTAAAAGTATTGTAAATGATTTGTTCTGTGGTGCCAAAGTATGTACTCTAGTATTTCAGTTTTGAAAACTAACGCCTCAAGTTTGTCTATTTTACTCTCTGCGTAAACACTCAAAATTTACTGTTCTGTCGTTCTCTGGTTTTCATCAAGTTAGCTAAAAGTTGATTGAGCTGCTGTAGCCTAGAGAATGACTTTTAGAGAAGAAAATGCACAAAACTTTAATACTTCATCCAAAAAAAATTTTAAATTTTTAAAATTTACTAGAATTTTTAAAATTTTATATTAAAATTTTAAAAAAAAATCAAATCGGGTTTTTTTACCATTTCCGATTGTTTTTTATGTTTAAGGTGATCTGACTGCCAAGTGTTTCAAAATTAAAAATGGTAAAACTTGATTGTGGTTAAAATGCCCTAAAGAAAAATATGTCCAAAATGATGTCACTAGCAGATTTCGTGGCTATAGTTGGTATTGGCTATTGTGTTTAAGTTGTATCATTATAACTTTCTATTATTTCTGTCTCTTTGCAACTATAGATGTCACCGTTGCACATTCACCAAATCTGAGTGTTTAACTGCAATCAAGTTCTGTCAATTCTAATCTTGATCCACCCTTACAGTTAGGTTGTCTAAAACATCAACATCAATCGCAAATGCTAAAAGAATATCAATACTTTCTGATAAAATCTACTAACTTTGTGTAATTTCACCTTTAAGAGATTATCTTTTGCGACCAATGACTTCTGTGCTGATCAGTAACCAGATTTTGGATGCGTTGCGAATCTCAAACTCGCGCAAATCAAAATTCACAAAAGAAATTAATAACTATTTAATTCATTTTGTAAAAGTAACTGTATGTGTCTGTACATGATGAATACCATAAAGTAAATCCACCGTAACAGTGAGTTTTAGTAACAGCAAACTTTTCTTCAAATGAATACAAAAACTGATAGTACCTTAACATACATCATCTACCTTTTATTCCCTGTTCAACTTCATCTGTTTGTTTGAACTCCATTGTGAGAAGCTCATCAACACTTTGTTTTGGTTTTCCACCTTTCCTTTGATATTCTCGAAGTTCATTCTTCTGGTATTCAACTGTTGTCTGGATTGCTTGTAAATTTTCAATATAGTTTTTGATACATTTTATTGGTTCAACTTGCTAAATGCATGTAAGGAGAGGAAAGAATGATCTATGTTCAGGGATTCTCTATGAACAATTTTTCTCGTAGTCGGAAAGTGAGTATTGTACTATCTATAACTAAGTATTATACTATCTATAACTGAGTATTGTACTATCTATGACTGAGTATTGTACTTTCTATGACTGAGTATCGTACTATCCATAACTGAGTAGTGTTCTTTCCATAACTGAGTAATGTACTTTCCATTACTGAGTATTGTACTATCTATAACTTAGTAATGTACTTTCCATAACTGAGTAATGTACTTTCCATAACAGAGTAATGTACTGTATATAACTGAGTATTGTACTATCTATAACTGAGTATTGTACTATCTATCACTGAGTATTCTATTATCTATAACTGAGTATTGTCCTGTCTATGAATCTATATTATACAAACTATAATTGAGTATTTTACATTTTGTCTCGACTTCACTTCTCACCATCTGTTATTAGTAATATTTTTCTATTTTTAACAGACTATATCAACAAGTTAGTCATAGCTTCCCTAGGTTTAACATGAGGCCAGTTGTGAGAAGGGTTTATAGTCACCTGCCAATGCTGAGATGGTAGCTGGTACAGACATATCTGCCAGAGATATATCAAGACAATTTCTCATCCTGAGCAGCTCTTCTCTGGTCTGCCGCGGTATCCTGTCAAATATGTATTTCATTATGGCTAAATTGTTTGACCGCGCTGCTGTGTGCAGAACGCTGTTACCGGACTTTGCTTGTTGTTTCAACAGTCTTATTCCATTGTCGACCGATATCGAGCTTAGTATGTAGTCTACAATTTCCACGCATCTTGCAGAACTTGCATCATATGTACCTCTATCTTGCACAACATTGTGTAGAGCTGTGTTACCATTGTTGTTTGCGAAGGTAAATGCCTCATACTTCTGTGCCTGTGTGAACCCATTTAACATCAGTTGTAGTCCAGTCAAGTCACGCACCCATGCTGCCACTAATATCGCATTGTCTGTTGTACTTGCCTTTCCTCTCACTTGCATCATCAACACGAACCGGGATTCTATGCTTGCTTCTTGCAGCTTCTTTTTATAATAGGAACTACTAGAATTCCAAGAGTCAATAAAGTTTTCCGTCAACGCCTTCAGCTCCTCCGTATAATATGTCATGCTTGTTATCTGTTTTGTGGCTCTGCTCTACTCCTCATCAATCAGTGCGCTGATTTCAATTTCAATAGTTCAGTGGCTACAATAGGTTAGTACTGCAAGTGTCCTAGTATTGATAATAGCTATGCGTCTTTTGTTCAGATTAATTCACAAACTACTCAAGCCTTGTTCCTATATCATATGCGTGACACCGCAGCAAAATACTTGCAGCGCTAAGCTCGGCGGCTTATGTTCACATAAAGCTGCGTCCGCTAGTGATGGCATAAAACTGGGTGCTAGCCATGCTATCTCCAAAGTGCTGACTTTTAACCTGTACAGTGCTTTTTGGGAAATGTTTGCCTGCAGCTCTTCGCGAAAGTTGAACAGCGCTGAAATCTTGTGTTGACCGCCGGCGACTACCAGTGTTACTCGGCGCGTTAGTTCACATTTCACCACTGATAGCCTTGTGGTGCTTTCGCCGGTGCTGGCAGCGTATATGGGAAGACTTGTAGATTTGCAGCAGTAGGCCTACGACTAAATTCATCCGCATGATTGAAAAATAGTTATGAGGCAATAATTTGAACATTATTGACACTGCTTCAAGCTCAATATATTATATTTGTATATATATATATATATATACACCGGCGCATAAAATGTGGCTTGCCCAAATGCCGACAGCAATCAACTCAGGTGAGTTGTAGAAAAGTGCGCTATTGGGAACATCTAAGATCTTGAGGCGAGTGCTCAAACTTCTAGGTCTCTGGTAGGAGACCCGAGTTAGAGCAGAAATTACCACCCATATGGTTTAACCGGGGTGAGGAAACAAATTTTTATATATTTATATATATATGTATATATATGTATATATATATATAATAGAAGTATTAAGAGTAAAGTAAATTTTTAGTAAAAACGCTACAAATCTGTTTCATGTGATGCGCTCTTCTGGTGCGGTATATATATGTATATACCGGTATATATTTAGTATGTATTCAGTATATATAAGTTTTGAACGAATGTGTAGCATAAGAAGCAGGAAATCTTTTTCAACAATTTGTTTAAGCTAAGCTGCGAGCTTCCGAATACTTCAATTATGCATTGTCTGGACACACACAGAAATAACAAATACCTCTATTTGACAGTTAGAATGGTAAATATTGTGGATGATGATTAAAAAAATAATTTTGGCTCAAAAATCTTTTTAGAACTTCCACTACGTCAAGCACTCACCTAGTGTATATATATTGGGCAGTGCATAATCATTTTTATAGAAGGACTGTCTTACATAGTATGGTATCACACAAAAATGAACTAACAAAAATAAATAAAAAGGTATTGCAATGTGATGTCATAAATGTAAGAACAAAAATTTATACAAAGAAGACTTGAAACTAGTAGGTATATGTATACTTCTTAACTCTCTTTTGACGAAACAAAGATTTAGCAATACAGTTGTTGAATAAGTACAAAATAAAATCAAGGTTTGAGTTGATCTCAACCTAATTTCATTAGCCAATGTTGATAAAATCAAATACGTTTATGCGGATGGTTAAATATTCAGATTTTGTGAGCAGTTATGTGTAGTAGTACGCATATATAACTTTATATTGGCATTAATAACCATCAACAAAATGATATTCTTCATCAGATGCCAAAGTAAAAAATATATAAACCAGGAATTATTGAATAAGTTGAGCCAAACTTTTTTTAAGTTCATAATGTAATAGTACTGAAAGGAGATGATGCAAAAAGTGAAACAAAAAGTTTTCAAAAGTAAGGGTACTTATTAGACCACTGATTGGTGAGTTTAGTTGAATGATTTATTACTAATGACCGCAATGTAGCCTGATGTTGTAGCAGTAGCCTGTAGCTCAATGACAGGCACCTGTAACTTAATGTCAAACACCTGTAGCTCAATGACAGGCACCTGTAACTTAATTTCAAACACCTGTAGCTCAATGGCAGACATTTGTAATTAAAGAGTAAACCTAAAATTCAAGATTTTTTATAGTAAAATCCAATTTTATGATCATACTTACCATACAGTTACTATATGCTTAATTGTTCGAATTTAGCTTTTGGCGGACAAAAAAGCTTTCCTTGACCCATCCTTATCCGCTTCCGACTACGCAAGCTCAGTTTTGTGAGTCAACTTGCACGCAGAGAGAAGGCAACTCCCGTGGGGAGGAAGGGTGGGTCTATAGTAACTGTATGGTAAGTATGATCATAAAATTGGATTTTACTATAAAAAATCTTGAATTTTATTTCACATACTTCCATACAGTTACTATATGCTTAATAGAATCCCACAGACACAGGTGGCTGGGCAGGAGTTGTCTTGTATGGAATTCACTAAGTGGATTAAAATGTAAGGGTCAAAGGAGGGGATACTAAAGGGTATCACCCCGAACCCTTTTCTTCATAAGGTGTGATAGGAGGGGAAAACTCCTCACCCAAGGAATTTATCTACTCGTGGAGTGTCTGATAGTATGTACCAAAGGACCCAATCATCATGGTAGGGGTCTTGGGTATAAAGTGATAAGGGTGTAGATTAGAGCTTCAACACTTTATTAACGACCACCAGTGACTTAAATTGGGACAGGTCCCACGGTATATCTCTTTTATAGTGTCCCAGAAAGGACCACTTGCTTGACCATAGGCCAGTGGCTAAAATGTCATCAACATTATTATCATCTGAAATGAACATAGAGGCCGCTATAGCCCTAACCTCATGGGCAGTGGTTTCTGGTAGAGAAGACATATCTAAAACTTTATAAGAGTCTCTAATAGCACAACAAATCCATCTTGAAACAGAATCTTGAGTGATGGGTTTATGAGGTCTGATGTAAGACAGAAACAGCTTACCATTATTGTCACATAAATCATTAGTAACTGTCAGATATTCTAGTAATGTCAGATAAGGACACAGGTTTGGATTTCCTGGGTTAGCTCTAACGAGGATTTTCAGTTCCGGATCGCTTGCCTTCTGTGTCTTGGCCATAAAGCCGCGATTAACTCCGAGTTGGATGGTATCTTCAGAGATGTTGATGGACTCTCTAGTGAGGGCATGGATCTCTGATCTCCTCCTCCCAGTGCTCAGGGCTAGAAGAAACACGCATTTCAGGGATAGCGACCTGAAAAATAATACAAGTTATAAATTGTTGTGTCAGCACCAAGTTAATACAAGAGCTGTAACAAGCTGATAGAAAGCAACAAGCAAGCAGTATCAGTGTGTAGTGTGTACAACAAGCGTTGTAACATGCTGATAGAAAGCAGCAAGCGAGCAGGATTAGTGAGTATAAGACAACTAGAATTACCTCAAATCTGTGTTTGACTTAGAGAGGTGGTGGAGGATGACCGTGAGATCCCACTTTGGTAGTTGCCTTCTGATGGTTTTATGAGAGCAAGCAGCAAAGCCTCTCAGCATCTCCCTGATTATGTCCTCGGTCCCTGACGGGAAAGATCTACCTAAAGTATTGACCAGTGCAGCCTTGTAGCCTTTAATTGTACTCACTGACAGCTTTCTCTCCTCTAAGAGATAGATAAGGAAGTCAGTTACATCATAGATAGTGGGCTCGAGCGAATTTCTCTTCTCTCTAATACACCAATCAGAGTACACTTTCCATTTCCCATCATAGACGGCTGATGAAGACTCCCTGACGCATCTTGTGGCATAAAAGGCTGCTTTTCGAGAAATGCCTTCCTTGCATCTTGTCTGCTGGACAGCATCCAGGCGTGAAGTTGCAGTCTGTCTGTCCCCTGATGGTATACTCCGTTCTGTTTCAGGAGCTTCGCCATTGTAGGAAGTTCCAGCGGTCTGGATGCCAGTAGGCTTAACAGTCCTGTGAACCAACTCCGTCTGGGCCAGTTTGGAGCTATAATTATGATCTGACAATCTTGGGAATGGAGAATTTTCTTCAGCACCAGGGGAAGCAAGTTTATGGGAGGATACGCGTAACCCCACAGTCTGTCCCATGGTTGACTCAGTCCATCCACTCCTGCTGCCTGAAGGTCCTTCATAGAGCTGAAGTATATCGGTAGCTTGTTGTTCAACTTGGATGCAAACAGATCCACCATTGGAGTGCCCCATTGTTTGGAAATCATCTTGACCACCTGAGGGTGTAGAGACCACTCTGTTGGTGAAGTCACCTGACTCAACATGTCTGCGATAACATTCCGTTTGCCAGGCAGATGGCATGCCTTCAGTGTGATCTTCCTCTCGTCGCACCTGTGCAGGATTTCCCAGATTAGGGTACATAGCTGTGGCGATCTGGTCCCTCCTTGTTTCTTTACATAGGCTACGACTGTTGCGTTGTCTATCTGGCACAAGACCACTTTTCCGAGCAAACTCTTCTGAAAAGTTTGAAGGCACTTGTAGAGTGCCGAGAGTTCGAGAACGTTTATGTGGAATTTTCTTTTCTCGACTCCCCCCCTTCCTTGAGCTGTTTCCTCGCAGACTATATCTCCCCATCCTGAGGCAGAGGCGTCTGTGGGGTCTAGATTGAAGCCTAGGAATGTGCATACTTGTGTGGGATTTAGCATGCTCTTCTCGTATCTGATATGGAATCCCAGGTCCTGTAGCAGGTTGGTAGCGGTCAAAACCTGGGACTGTAAGACCTCCCTTGACTTGCTGTAGATCAGCCAGTCGTCTAGGTATGTTAACAGCGTCACACCCCATTGCCGTAGGTGAGGAGTTTGTATGTTGTCCAACTTGAATTTGGGGGCAGTGAGCCACTTGTTCGATCTGGATAAGTCTATAATTATTCTCAACTGCCCGTTTGTCTTCAGTACTGAGAATATTCGGCTGTAGAAACCCTCGTGGTCCCATGTGACAGGTTCTACGGCACCTTTGGACTCTAAAACCATTAGCTCCGATACCAAGTCTTCTGAGAGTGTTTGTGGTACTGGATAATTTAAAGGGGCTTTTGTGTTTAAACGTAAATCGTGTTTTAACAGATCTGTTAGCCAAGTAGAGGCACTGGGCAGATTGTTCCATACCTGCCAGTAACTGGTGAGACAGCCGCCTACTTTTTTTGACGGTCTTCTTGGGAATCTTAAAGGATTTGCCTTTCTGTGGAGCCTTTCCTTTACTTTGAAAAGTATACTTATCACCAGTGTCACCTTCTTTCCCTGATTTTGGTTGAGCTGGTTGTAGTGACCATTTTTGCTGCTTGACTATTGATATCAACGCTCTGTTGGATGCTGTCGATGCATCCTGTGAGGTCAAATCAGCCAACTTCCCTTCAAATAGTGGTGAATTAAGCGGCATGGCAAGCTTTAGCAAAGAAGACTTGGTGGCAGAGGAAAGAGCAGAGGTAGAGACCAACTGATCTCGCCTGACATGCACCAAATTAGCAAGTAAGCGTGCAAGCAAAGCAGCAGTATGGGATTGTGCAAGACATAAGCTCTCAATCGATCTGATGACTGCACCTGTATCACCCTGTTGCAAAAGCGCAACGGAGCTGCCAAGGACCCAGTCTGAATGGCTAGCAACAAGCATCAACTGCCTTGTAAGGGTCTCCATCTCCTCGATATATTTGCATGGAATGAGGGCTTTGTTAGATGCCTTACCCAGAAGAGCAGCGTCCTCGTCAGTGCGGCTGTAAGACGATTTGAGAGTGTCCCCCTGTACTTGGTAGTTTGATACATGGAACCCTCTTATTCTGGGATATTTTGATGTGAAGGCTTGTTTCTGGTGTTTGACCTCTTCTATGGCTGAAGTCATGACCTGAGACAAGGGCAGACTATAGTCTGTATCGTCATCATCTTGTGGTCTGTCTTGAGATAGCGTCTGTTCGGCGATGGTCTTGCTACGAGAACAGAAAATGTCATTATGTACTCATAAATATCTATTCACTAGATATATATCATGTACATCTATAAGACGATGTAACCACTATATCTATCATGATATCAACATGGAATATAACCAATATCAACTAGATATACATAGAAGCTACCATACCTCTTTACTTTGTGATCTGGAGGGGGTAGTATGGAATCCGGGAGTACTTCAAAGATGTTCCTTTTCAGCTCCCTCAAGGACATGTCTTTGCCATCTTCCCCTGTCCCGTTTTCATCATCAACGGTCACTGGTTGAGGCTGGTCTTCTGCTTCTTGATTGTCTGTCAAAGAGAAGAGAAGGACCTGACATATTCGTTAACAACAAAGTAACGAACCCCCTTCTCAAGTTTCAAGACACAACGGTACGGAAACTTGATCAAGGAGAGCCCTGACAACCCATTATAAACAGAGACCTTTCAGTTAGGTATTTCTGATATAACAGATATCCCACCGATAGCTCATAAGGAGGCTTACGCGTGTGCTCCGAGCTAAAGAGGGTGAGACAAGGAGATTCCGACCTGGGTATCCCCTTCCGAAAGGACAGGGCGAGGTTAGGTCGGATGCAAATCAACCGAGTCAAGTCAAGGTAAGAGAATGTCGATTTTGGAGTATAAAAGAACTTGTCCATCGACTACCCCTTGACAGGAAGGCAAGGGGTATCTGACATATTCGTTAACAACAAAGTAACGAACCCCCTTCTCAAGTTTCAAGACACAACGGTACGGAAACTTGATCAAGGAGAGCCCTGACAACCCATTATAAACAGAGACCTTTCAGTTAGGTATTTCTGATATAACAGATATCCCACCGATAGCTCATGAGGAGGCTTACACGTGTGCTCCGAGCTAAAGAGGGTGAGACAAGGAGATTCCGACCTGGGTATCCCCTTCCGAAAGGACAGGGCGAAGGTTAGGTCGGGTGCAAATCAACCGAGTCAAGTCAAGGTAAGAGAATGTCGATTTCGGAGTATAAAAGAACTCGTCCATCGACTACCCCTTGACAGGAAGGCAAGGGGTATGCTGTCCCTCTCAAGGAGGGACAAACATGATACGTACCTGCCATATTTAAAGCTGGAAACTGAAGAGAGAGAATTCTGTGAAACAGTGCGTGCTCCAACTTCAGTTGACGAACAAAAACTGAGCTTGCGTAGTCGGAAGCGGATAAGGATGGGTCAAGGAAAGCTTTTTTGTCCGCCAAAAGCTAAATTCGAACAATTAAGCATATAGTAACTGTATGGAAGTATGTGAAATAAAATTGGAAACTAAATCAAGCTGGCTAGCTGAGGTCTATTTGAGACATACAAGTAAATTACAACAGTATAAACTATAAAATTCTTTTGTTTTCACAAAAAGTGAAATGGAAAGAGTTAAAAAATTAATAGATGGAGAAAGCCTGGTTGGTCACAAAAAGGAAAGGAAAAAGGCATTGACAGTATTTCTTAAGATGAATATGTAAGCAAATAGAGCTGCTTGAAATAGCAATAAGATCTGCAGCAGATGCAAATATACTTTACATCCATTTGCTTTTTCTGTCAAGTTTTCTACTCAAGTTGAGGAACGACCATACAGCACTCAACCCATATGATAAGCACTTTTATTTTTGAGACCTGTTACTGATCTACTTCATGAAATCAATTCTAAAACAAACTGTTTTCTCGAGAAATGTACAATGGACCACATTATGATTATCATTAGCTACTAATCAAGAGAGGGCAACTCTGAAATTATTGTAGAACCCATATTTGCTGATATTATCATCGTCAGTAGGTCTTACATCAATATAATTGCGTACTGGCATTGCAAGAGGGTAATTTTAAAAATGCATTAATCCCTCCTTTTGAGCAAACAATCTCAAACCGTATTACGAAGAACTTTTCCATACATTAATTCTGTCTAAAAGATTTATTTGTGGCTGTCCCTTATTTTTAAAATAATAGACCTTCATGATTTTTAAGTTGAAACAAATTATTCGCTTAATGCTCCACCTCACACAAGCTTTTTTACAGTCTTTGATCAAGTTCTTTCTAATATCAGAGATAAAATAGTTTATTTCTATTTGCATTAAAACATTTATAACAGCAAAACAAACTATAATAGTGTATATATAGATGAAATTTTTGATAACCGGAAACCAGAGAAGTTCGTCGCTTCAGTAATTTTTACTATAATAAGAGCCGTGTTGATCTGTGTGAAGCCACGCTAAGAGGTTGGGAAGACATGCATTACGCAAGAGTTGAACTCAGACATTTAGTTTAGCAGAAAGGCGTGCTACCAACTATACCACTCACTTGACCACCTTGCTGCAGCATAGAATAATTGTACATATACTTATTACAGCTGATGACCTTTTGCAGCACATGGGACTACCAGCTTTTTGGCATACATATATATCCTTTAAACTTCCACTGATTCATGCATTTTCTCTAGCCTTGTGCACAACAAGGTAGAGAGAGGAGAACTCCCCATATTACACCCAATCATGAAATGTCTCACTTAAAATGTTAATGCTGTTGATTTTGTAGTTTTACCATAGCAGACATATTGTTACTCATCTTCTGTTTTACTACCACAAGAAGCTGCAAGTGTAAGTGAAATTTTCTTCTTTTAGCTAAGGAGAGCATCTTGATTTTTGTTTCCCCGCAAGACTGCCAACCTCTATGGACACCGGTAGCTAGGTACTTTGGAGCTGGTACAGTTGTAGTGTATTTAGGTTTGTGGGAACATTTAAAGGCCCTTTTAGGCCATGTTCAAATGAAACAATCTGTTAACACCCTGTTGCTAAGCAAAGTCTTTGTCAGTTAAGTTTATCAAGTCTGCACCTGCACATATTTTAGCAAAATATCTAGTTTTTATATGTAACCTATTGTATTATTAAACTGTGTGGAGCCTAATACCAGCTCCAAACTGGTATCCCTTTGTATCAAAAATTGATTAAGAAAAAATATAACACTTTTTAAAAGTTATGCTTTCGTATTATTTTATTTAATATAGACAGTTACGACCAACCAGCGTTTAAATATCCTTAATGCTGAAAAGCTAAATGTGTATTTAGATATTTGCTGTATAAAATACTCAAGTCATATCTCTAATCTATCTGACCATTCATTACATTTCTACTTCCTCCAAAAACCACTACATTTTATACCAGACACCAACAGCTTGCCAATTTACATTATGGAACAGCGTTATGTAAAAAGAGCCTTTTCTTTTAATACATAATTTACTTTACTATTTTTTGTTGTTATGTAATGGTCCAAATTGTTTTAAATGGCATTTGCTGGTGTAAATAAAGTTATTATTTATGTATAAACATATACCATAAATAGACAACACTAGTCAAACCATGAAAGTCAACTTGATATGCTTTGGAGTTGTATTATCTGTTTTCAGTTTAAAATATTGACACTTTGTTTATGGCAGTATGACTAGCAGTAACACATTGGAATCACAGGACCTTTGGAGTTGTATTACCTATTTTTAGTTTAAAATATCAACACTATGTTTATGACAATATGACTAGCGGTAACACATTGTAATCACAGAACCTTGGGAGTTGTATTATCTATTTTCAGTCTCAAATATCAACACTATGTTTATGACAACACGACTAGCAGTAAAACATTGTAATCACAAGACCAACTCCAAGAAATATGTTAAATATATATAGATAGCGTTCAAGGAAATAGTCAGTCATAAAGTTTGTCCTCCTCCGAGCAGAGCTACTAGAAAAATGAGCTTAACTTCTTTTTGCCATCTGTTTTAACTTCGTTTAAAACTTTCTTTGGCAGGTACTGATCTATACTTCCCCCATTTTCTAGCTCCTTCTCCATCTTAATCAGGGTCGCCACTCCATCCACAAGATTTTGCACCAACTCAACCTTGAAAGGCATAGGTTCTGTCAGTATCCCATTAGTGACAGTATCAGCATTGGAGATTAATAGCTCGGCACGACTGGGTGTTAAATAAGTTGATAGAAATGCTATTAGAAAGCTTGTATGATTGATGACAGAATATTACGGAGTTATCTGCTCTTCCTATAACTAACATAAAATCGCAAATATTATGTGCTCTATAAAAACTAAAATTTGTTTAGTCAAATAAATGTTTGTTTTTTGTTTTTGGAAGTAATTAAAACAGTTTAAAAGAAAATAAAAATACTACATTAGCAAAAGCTAAATGAACAACTTATTACAAAATATTTTGTCTGCTTTCATCAACCTGTTACACGCTTTTCAGAGGGTTGGAGGTTTAATTGTGGTTCAGGAGCTCTGAAGCTTTGCGTTAATTTTCAATTGACTATAAAACTAGGAAGGTAGTCAAAATCCATCAGTTTGTAAACTTTGTTTAAGCTGAAGTTAAAGTTGGTCTTAAAATTTGTTCAAGTTTCATTTGTAGCTCAGCAGGTCATACAAGCGCTTGGGAAAAGTTGAAAAATATGGCTGTTTTTATAATTTAGTTCTGTCAAAAATAGAACCTCCATATTTATATGGCATAAAAATTTCAAATGCTTTATTAAGCTGTAGCTAAATCTCTGGCCAAACTTTTGAGCCCTAGCAACAGAACACATTGAGTAAACATAGTAACAGACACCCAAGACCATCGTTCGCAAAAGAGTTTTCAAGAAATAAGTCATAAACAACTTTTAAGGATAAAACTCATCACTTGCAAAGTTTTTATTAGTTACGAAAAGTCGTTAGCAAGACTGAAATATTTAGATTGGGGAAACATTGTGTACTCGCATGGGGATACCATACAAAACCAAAGGGTAGAACAAAATATTGCCACAAAGTTTGTCCTAGTTCATTTTTCAAACACCCGGCGATGGTACACCTTTTGGCAGCGCAGTAGTTAATGTTACAGCATTGTAAAGATCAATTGAAAAGACTTGAGCTGTCTTTGACAAGCCTAAGTATAAGTCAAATACATAGATAGCTATCTCCTTGCAGGTACTTGTCAGACAAAGTAACCAAGCATTCTAAAATAAGGTGCAAATATAAATTTCAAGAATTGTTTTTATTTGTACTTATTTATGTTTGATGATTCTGTAAGTTACGGTACACATAAACTTTTCTTTTCTTAGATTTGTTTGATATAAACCAAAATTGCTTCTCTATATATAGTCTGCTCAACAACTTTGATTGGCCAAATAGATTTTTAAATATGTCAAGGTGTTTCTCCAGTATACTTTTTGGCTATTCCATGTTTTCACATTTAGCTTTCCTTTGTTTGCTGATAGAAATGACTGAAATACGCATAAAACAAGAAATGTTCTGATGTCTATGTGTCTCTGCATCTATGTGTTTATGTATCTGTGTGTTTAAATGTCTTTGTGTTTATGTGCCGATGCATATATGCGTCTATGCGTCTTTGCATCTGCATTTATGCGCCAATGCATCTGCATTTATGTGTCTTTGCATCTGCATTTATACGTCTGTGTGTCTGCACTTATGCATATGTGTGTGTCTCTGTGTCTATATACACATTTGCCTACATGTCTATGTGCCTGTGTGTCCATTTAACTATGTATCTGTGTGTATGTGTCTCTATATGTCTGTGTTTAGCTCAGATACATACTTCCGTTTTGCCAATTCGATCTGTATTGGATATATCAACTGTGCCTTCCTCAACATACTCTCCTGATATTTTCTTCTTTTCCAGTCTGTATGCATTTAGGAATGGCTCAAACTTCGGATGCTAAACAATATATTACATAATATATAATTAAATTTATATCCATTTGCATATCAGCAATGTTTCATTTGTTACTTTTATGGTACACGCAGCAGGCGTTATTACATCTTCAAGATCAGCAACCTTGCAGTCAGTAACTTTTCAGCAACTATTACATGTTGATCCTAAACTGCCAGCCAATTATGTGAGGGATTGTCATAAGTAACCAGTATGTACATAATTATCCCGATTATTATTAATTAGCAAAAGCTGAGTAGTGGAGTGGCTAGAGCACTGGTCTGTAATACTGCGTGTTGAGTGCAATACCGGCGTGAGACAATCTTTTTGCTAACGCTGTTATCATGGCTTCGGACAGTCAGACAAACAGACAGATGAACAGATCGACCAGTGGTTCCCAACCTGGGGGGAAGTCTCCCCAGGGGAGAATTTGGCATATTAAAAGGAGGAATTTTAGTTTTTATAATTTCTCATTTTGCGAACGCGCTTTTAAGCCTGAGCAAAATCCTAGATATTTTTTCTGTTCTCATTCCTGTTCTATTACATGGATATTCTGGCTGTGGTAGTAGACCAAGTACCTTTTACTGTACATTCATTTTAATACAGTCTGCATGTACTGTACATGTAATAATCTTTGCAAACAATTTGAAAAATTCCAATAAGCCAGCTTGACCATAATTAATGACCTTAGTAACTAAGGTCAAACTAAGGCTTAGTTTGACATTGTGCTGCTCACAGTGCACATGTATTTGACACAAGGACACACTCACTTATCAACTACTGCATCACATGTAAAAGAAAAAATCTGTAAGATTCTTTGTGCAAATATAATTACTTATATGCTCACATTATTGTTTCCTATTATCACTCATGTTATGTTTTACTTGCTTTTCTGCAAATAAGTCACATAATCATGCATCTATTATAGTAGTAGATTAAATAAAAAATATTAATACAGTCGCAGAGGATTATTATTGTACAAGCAGATACTATGAGGTTTATAATATTTTTCCGCCGCCGCTTTACTTTTACAACATATAAATTAGTGCAAGATATCAAAGGCAAGAAACGAACCTACACTGAGAGTTACTTGGATTATGGATTTTCGTATCTTATGAAAAACGGTCTTTGGCTTCCGCAATGTGTGATATGCCTGAAAACTTTCTCAAATGACTCCATGAAACCCTTTCAGTTGAAGCAACGCTTGCAAAGAATTCACTCTACACTAGCTGAAAATGACCAGGATTACTTTTAGCCCAAAGAGCAGCAAGAAAAGCGAAGTAGACTTGATGCAAGTGGAGATCTTTATGCTCTTAGTAATGCACTTATTACAGCTTCATACGCTGTTTCCTACCGTATTGCTCAGTGTAAAAAGCCACATAAAATAGGAGAGACCCTGATCAAGCCATGTATGTTAGACTGCACATCAATAGTACTTGGAAAACCAGCTGAGAAAAATTTCAAGACATCCCACCATCCAACAATACTGTGAAGCGACGCATTGACGATATTGCAGCAAATATTGAAGTGAGAGTACATGTAGTTGCTAAGATTAAAGCATTCCCATTTTGGACCATACAACTTGATGAGTAAACTGATGTTGCCAGTCTTTTCCAGCAATTGGTGTATGGTAGATATGTGCATGACACATCCATTGAAGAGGAGTTTCTGTTTTGTCAGCCCTTGCTTAGAACAACTTCAGCAAGAGATGTGTTGAAAATAGTTGAAAATTTCCTTGACAAGGCCAAGTTGGGTTGGGAGAAGTTAATAAGTGTATGCACTGATGGAGCACCTGCTATATTAGGATGTAGATCAGGCTTTGTAAAACAGATCAAGCAAAAGAACCCTGATATAGAAGGAGTGCATTGCTTCATTCACCGGGAAGCATTGGCATCAACAACTCTTCCACAAGCGTTGAAATCAAACTTGGATGTGAGCATAAAAGTTGTAAATTACATCAAAGCATCAGCACTAAATACCAGATTGCTCTCAGCACTATGTTTTGAAAGTGATGTCGTGTTTACAACTTTGTTATTTCATACTGAAGTGAGGTGGTTGTCCAAGGGAAACATGTTAGGCAGGCTCTTTGAGCTACGTCCGAGGTTACGAAATTTCTTGAAAGTAAAAGCCAGCATGAACTTTTAGCAGCCATGAAAGCTGATAACTATGTATTTGAGACTGTGAAATGTGCATTATAAAAAAATAAAGCCTGCTTTGTGTAACCTTGCACAGAGGCATCAGCAGGAGCGGTCTCATTAAAATTCATAATCTCACCCGACACCCATTGAGTGTACCGGAATAACAATAATGTTGAAGTGATTTATTACTATATAAGCTACAGTCAGTTATTTAACAAATAAATACATGTATATATGCTGCTGACCTACATATGTGTACATGTAGAGCCCTTTCAGTGATTACAATATAGTATAGGTTCACACTCCACATTTTCAAGGGGGAATTTGTATTTGAAAATTTTGCAAAGGGGTAAAAGCAAAAAAAAGGTTGGGAACCACTGAGATAGACAAATGAACAGATGGACAGACAGACAGACATGGCTCTTATCATAATAAAGATTATAACATTCCATCATTTGCTACACCTTTCTCTTCCTTTTTACGACTTGCACCACAGTAAATGTCACTAGTGCACAGATTGAGTCTCACAGTGGTACTAATATGGGCAATCCTTGTAAACTGCAACAAGCAGAAATACATGTCTCTTTCTTATTCATTTTATAAGTTATTTTTAGTACCAGAATTTTTAAAGAAAATGATAAAATTCTATATACACAAAGTAGCAGCAATATATTATAGTATTCATCTAATAAGTTATTCCTAATACCATAATATTTAAATACAACAAATGACAACAATCTGTTTTTATGATTCATTTTATAAGTTCTTTTTAATACCGTAATGTTTAAACCTCTCTAATTTTTTAAAAAGTGTCTTTTTTTAAACTGATCAAGAGTTACTACCGCAGTGACAGGCCAACCAAATGTTCATATGTGTATTAGGAATTGAACAACAAGGCGCACACCAAGCAACATTGATCAGATAAACCTTCAATTCTGATCTTATACCTGTGCCAATACACTCACATTTAATAACATTTTATTGCGTAGCGTCTTTTAAAAAATCTCTAAAATTTTTGTGTCACAACTAATTGTCGTCTGCTAACAAGCTGTTTATCTACAACACTTATTGTGATATTTTTTACAAATCTGAATGGCAAAGAAAAAAATAGATTGAAATTCATTGATATTATTCAGCATACAAGAAATATATTTTTTATGTGAGGTCATTTGTTGAACGTAGCTATGTATGAGCAAACTCCCTATTAATCACTTCCTGACTTCACGCAGACCCTGTCATACTGAGGTATGTTAGCAATATTTCTCACCTTGCACAGGTGGGGTACTTTCAAATGCACACTCGCTCTCATTCCTGTGCCCAGGTTGGAAGGACAAGTGTGGATATACCCCAAATTCTCATTCTTCATATACTGGCAACCTTTTTTACTGATTTGCTCATCCACCTGTTGAGAAAAGACTTGCATTGCTTTTTGATTCAAAAAATCCTTGGGAGCAGAAGCTTGTATTTTGCTAGAGAGCGAAGCAAAGAGGTAGATGACTACAGATGAAGGTCATCAGTGACTTCAAATACTCACAGCCACTTTTCATCTCTTTCTAAAATTAATCCTGCATGTTCAAAGTATCTATTCTTATCAGTGTGTTGACTGAACTCAACCGGGTCACGCAGGACATTGATTCCTAAATAACTAGGGCATCTGTATTCTCTTTTGGCAAAATGATTTATAACATTTACTGACAATAAATCTTCACAGTCATAGACCTTTTTAAATAGATTTTAAATAAATATATTCTTCATGGTTTGTGTCCTCGTGTTTTACATGACAATCACAGGTTCTCAACTCGTTTGAACGCATGTGATATGAACAAATTGCACACAACCACCACCATATTTTAAAAATATCATTGCCAGCTGCTTTAACAATCTTCTACCTTGTATCCGTTCTCTTAACAGAGAAAGGCATTTTAAACACTATTTGTCAGACTATTTATTCAATTTTAATGGCTAACTGTTGCTTTTTTCCCTTTTTGGTTTTACTATTGTTGTATGGCCTAATTTGAAAAAAATTTCTATTTGTGAAATGAAATTATTGCCAATAAAGTAATATTATATATACATGCATACAGACCTTGACTTTCAGGCCCAGAGCCTTGATTAGCCATGTTATTGTGTATTGAGGCCTGCATCATTACTTTCATAGCCAATATTTGATAAAATATTTACATACATATTTTCCCTTTTTTATTATTACCATTTTCAGATTGTTTATGAACAAAGCAAAACATGATCAGAAGTATTCACCAATAATTCACGGCAATCGTATTTTATGAAAATTTGTTGTTTTCAAAGACAGGACTGCAGCGGAAATAAGTATGCATTCACAAAGAATTATCACAGTTTGCTAGCTAAAATCACTCAGAGAGTTTTTGGATCAAGTAACTAGACTTCATGCACAAAATAGTCTGAAATTTCTGCTAAATTCACAACAAGAGTGCTCAATATAGGTAAGTTAGTATTAATAGGCCCTGGCACTCCGGACAGAGTATAAGTAATTGTAAAGCGATACGAACACTAAGAGGGTAGAGAAGGGAGAAAATAAGTTAGCTATTATAAATATTTGCAGTATATTAGCAATGTCAGAGCTGGCAGCAAGTCTTTGAAACAGAGAAGCACTTTTTTCGGACACACACAGCAAGTTTGAGTTTTTTTAATTGAGAAGAAGCAAACTACAACTTCCAGCAAAGATGAGCGCCCAATGCAAGTTTGGATCTAACAGTTTTTATTTAGGCTAGACAGCGCAGGAGCAAAAATTTTTGCAAAAAAGCTCACTTAATTACATAATAATCATCATCAAAAAGCTATAAAGGTAGTTTATTTAACCTTGTCACTACCATAGATTTAACTTTGGCACTATGATAGATTTAACCTTGTTACTGCCATAGATTTAACTTTGTCACTGCCATAGATTTAACCTTGTCACTATCATAGATTTAACTTTGTCACTACCATAGATTTAAGTTGTCACTGCCATTGGTTTAGCCTTGTCACTACTACAGATTTAACTTTGTCACTGCCATAGATTTAACCTTGTCACCACCATAGATTTAACTTTGTCACTACCATAGATTTAACCTTGTCACTACCATATATTTAACCATGTCACTACCATAAATTTAACCTTGTCCCTACCATTGAATTAACCTTGTAAGTTGTAACTACCATAAATTTAACCTTGTCACTAACATAGATTTAATCTTGTCACTATCATAGATTTAACCTTGACATTAAATTGTAATATAGCATTCTTACAGCTTTCAAGCCTTTTGAAAACTTTTGAAAGACTTGGCCCATGTTTCCTCCTTTCTGCATGGAGATTATCTTTGCGTGATCATCTCGGTTTATCCATACAAGGAGCGTCTTAGCGTCGTTGTGCCAAATCCCTCGTGCATCAGGCCAGTCTCGTGCCATCATGTGACTTGCCGGCTTTTCAAATAGGAAGCGATCCTGACAACCATATAAGGCTCAAGTGCGTATAGGAAGGAATTTTCATTCCAGTTGTATGTTTATACCAACCAAACTAGCTAGTTGTTGCTACAGCAACAACCAAATTATTGCTTGATTTAAATCAATATAAATATCAATATCAAATGCAAATACATATATTTACATTAACCAATATAAGAGAAAATATATTTTCTCAAGCATATTGTGTTAAACCCACTTTGTATTTAGCAGAAAAAAATTCCTTTTTTTTGAAAACAAGAATTGCTTAATTTTTAACATTGAATATCTCTTTAAAGTGGTGTACACAAAATTTTGTACATAGAGAAATTCATACAATTTTTTTATATCTTCAGTGTCGAAAACACTGAAGGCATAGAGAGTGAAGCAAACAGGCTATAGTCAGGTCAAAGTTATGCAGCACTGGCACAAACCTTCACCTTAGCGAAAGTTCTCCTTGAAGTGTAAAAAATGTGGGGTGACATTGGCAAATCAAAGAAATTTAGATAATCTCATGACAGAATTCGCAGTCTGATTTTGTTAGAAATGAGACCTCGACCTCAAATACACTAAAAATTCCAGTCAGTCTAATTGTTATAGAACAGCGCTTCTCTGTTTGCTGTCATCATCAAAGTCCCTATGATTAATGAAAGCAATCTCGCAACCTTTTGTTTTGAATGAATCAAAAAGTGTACCAAACATAATTAAAAACAGGCCTAGTCAGAATATATGAAAGCAATACGTTATTGGACAATCATTCAATCGATAATCAGAAACCAATAATTGAAAAAGATGTGTCAAATCATACCTCAATACAAAAGCTGTTATTAATTTATAATTTGGGATCATTTCTTGTTAAAAATCGCTGCTCAGTTTATATAAAACTTTGGCATTTTTTATTATTTTGACTCGCTGATAGGTTGTGACTAGTTATGAAAAAACAACTAAGATTTTCTTGCAACGACAAACACACTTTCCTTGTTTTCACGATTGATAATTACATCTCTGCACAGCAACTGTTTGCATGCAACAGTTGCTCGCAACCCTGTTGCATGCAAATAACAGGGGTGCGAGCAACCAAATCGGGAAACCTTGGTATAGAGTGTTTGAGAAGATGACCAAGGATGAAATAGATTCTTGAGAAACAACACTTGCTGAAAACTGATCAGTAAAACCTTGTCTTTAGATGGCCTCTTGCTAGTACACAGATAAACAGCATGATTAGTGTAAATGTGTGGTGGTACTTACAGTATATTAATAAACTATTATGTCACACTTTTGTATACGATGTACACCTTGATGGGCTGTGTACATAATGCTGTGCAGTGTAATCTTTGATGTACACTGTATGGATATGTGTTTCCTCTTATCATTGTTTCATTGTTGTCTTTACCCACCTCAATGTGTTTTTGTTGTTCTTCTTCACTCATTTTACTCAAGGGATAGTACCGGCCTCTGAATTCACCTGCTAGGTTGCTGAGTGCATCTACGATAGCTTTTTCTGTCAACCTGCGTTCTGCTCGAGTGCACGCTATCGGCATATTAAACCCCAAGATATTCCGACCCGTACGAATTCTTGAGGAAAGTACATAGCTTAAAATACAATAAAAGTTAGCATTCAGTATATAGTGTTGCAGAGATAACTTCATACATTGTGATAATGGATAATTGAAAATAAACTATATGGGAGGTCTACTCAAAATGTACTGCAAATATAATTATTAGCTCAAACCATATTTATCTAAGATCAAACTCATGTTGCCAAGTTACACTTTAGCCTACCTTGAAATTCTCAACTAAGTCTTTCTCAATACCTTGTGACACAGTCAAGTGTATCAAGTAGCAAACTGCAGGTTATACTTACTCTTCATTCAGGCAGCAGGCGTTTTTGAGCTTCGTGTGGTCTAGGTCAGACTTGTGTGTGTCCGTAGTTTTATACCCGTTATGTCTTTTCTCTATAACCTTATCAAAGAACTCGGCAAACACCTGAACTCAAAGATAAAAAGAACGTGTATCACTTGTTGTGAAGTTTCATTTTCAAGTTAAAATAGACAATCAAAAAACTACATTCTGGGAGCTATGGCAACATACATGTAATAGACAATGGAAAAATGTGGTCAACCTTTTATGACATAATATCGTAATTTCTTAGTTATGATATTTAGTTGGTCAGAGCCTACTCTAGCACCATCACACACTTATATGGCTTGAAAGACTTAAACATCTTAGATGTCCTACTCAAGTGTTGCTGGAATGACTTAAACATCTTAGATGTCATACTCAAGTGTTGCTGGAATGACTTAAACATCTTAGATACCATACTCAAGTGTTGCTGGAATGACTTAAACATCTTAGATGTCCTACTCAAGTGTTGCTTGAAAGACTTAAACATCTTAGATGCCATACTCAAGTGTTGCTTGAAAGACTTAAACATCTTAGATGTCCTACTCAAGTGTTGTTTGAAAGACTTAAACATCTTAGATGTCCTACTCAAGTGCTGCTGGAATGACTTAAACATCTTAGATGTCATACTCAAGTGTTGCTTGAAAGACTTAAACATCTTAGATGTCCTACTCAAGTGTTGCTTGAAAGACTTAAACATCTTAGATGCCATACTCAAGCGTTGCTTGAAAGACTTAAACATCTTAGATGTCCTACTCAAGTGCTGCTGGAATGACTTAAACATCTTAGATGCCATACTCAAGTGTTGCTGGAATGACTTAAACATCTTAGATGCTATACTCAAGTGTTGCTGGAATGACTTAAACATCTTAGATGCCATACTCAAGTCTTGCTTGAAAGACTTAAACATCTTAGATGCCATACTCAACTGTTGCTGGAATGACTTAAACATCTTAGATACCATACTCAAGTGTTGCTGGAATGACTTAAATATCTTAGATACCGTACTCAAGTGTTGCTTGAATGACTTAAAGATCTTAGATGCCATACTCAAATGTTGCTTAAAACACTGATTAATAAAATAGAAAATAAGCAAATAATTCTATTGGTGAGCACTTAAGCAAGGTTTGCTTAAATCCTGAAATACAAACTTGTCTCTTTTTAACATTCGGAAAAAGATGTTTGTGCCACACCCAAGTTTGTATATAGTTGAACATGTGCTACCGAATCGAGTATGGTAGCCTGACTCTTTCCTTTTAAACAAAATTAAATAAAAAGTTCGTAGTAGTAGCAAATGACTTCTCACATCAGTCACCTACCTGCTATATAACAACACTGACTACCTGCTATATAGCATTAATAACCTGCCTCCAAAATGGTGACAATGACCACCCACTATATAGCAACATTGAGCACCTGCTATATAGCAACAGTGACTACCTACTATATATCATCAGTACCACCTGCTACATAGCATCAACTATGTACTTCCTATATAGCAACTATGACTAGCCACTATATAGCAACAGTGACTACCTGGTATATAGCAAAAAGTGCTTACATGCTATATAGCAACAGTGACTATCCGTCTTATAGCAACATTGACTACCTGCTATGTAGCAACAGTGACTACCTGCTATATAGCAACAGTGAGTTCATCAGATTATACCTCATAAGACTCGGCATCTCCAACAGCGCAGCCTAGTGATAATACTGGTTTGTCTTCTCCAGGTTCATCCACACCCTTTTGTATGCACTGATCTATTGTCCAACCATGTGGAGTCGTCTTACTTCTTAATCTGTTGTACATCTATCAGGAAGCAATCAAGCATACAGTTTTATGCAATCACTCAATTGAAAGTAAAAAGCAGACTTCCCAGCACTTACTACAACTGTCTAACTTTGATTGTTGTTCAGTGATTAGATACATGACTCACTCTCTCGTGTCATTTTTATTTTGTTTTGGTCATTTTCCACCGTAATGGGCAGCTACGTGTGTTTTAATAAGCAGTACCTGTCAGCTTTTTCATATCTAATTTGCCAGTGCACTAGTGTAGAATAAGCGTTACTAAATCATGAATTGTCTTGAATTAACAAAGGTTCTGTGATTTAAAAGTTGTGCTCTCTCAATGAATGTTGAGATTTTCAAAGCTACAAGTGATAAATTCATGAATATCAAATCTATGAGGCCTTATTAATGAACAAACTTGTTTACCGACCATATAGCGGTTCTTCCTAATCCTAGTGTGTGCAACGTGTTAATCATTTTGAAATGATTAAATCGCAGAAATGGCAAAACTTTTAAAAATGAACTAGCCTAATAAGACATAGAAAAATCATTTTAGTATAACAATGATATTCCAAATCTATAATAGAAAAATGATTTTAGTATAACAATGATATTCCAAATCTCTAATAGAAATATGATTTTAGTATAACAATGATATTCCAAATCTCTAATATACATGTTCTACTATTACTCCCATTTTCACTTTGTGAGCGCTTTTTAGTCAATTAGTTTGCACAGTTCATTGACCATGAACTATCTCTGCATCCATGGATCAAATGCTAAAATAACAATTAACACCATAGCTCCACGGTTAGCACTTTGGGCAAATATAATAACATACCTTTGGTCTTAGCAATCTTACCATGTAACAACATACATCTGGTGTCAAAACTTTTACCATACTTCAGTGTTAACATAATCACTATGTAATAACATACCACTGATGTTAACACTTTCACCATGTAATGACAAACACCTGGTGGCCATAATTTGTAATAACATATCTCTGGTGTTGACATTTGTACTCCGTAATATTGTCTGTGGCGTTAACACTATGTAATCACATAACTATAGTGCTAACACTCGCACTTTGCAATAACATACCTATGGTGTTAACACTCTCACTATATAACATATCCTTAGTGTTAACACTCACTACATATCAACATACTTCTAGTGTTAACACTCACTATGTAATAACATACCTCTGGTGTTAGCACCCTTGCCATGTAGTTATGGTGTTTGTGAAGGTCTGGAAAGTTGGCGCTGGCAGGATACATTTCGTGAGTAGAAAACGGTACATGAGCGTAGACAGTAGCACCGCCAAGGACAGCTGTCACACCACCTATTGCCACTCCTCCTGATAACAGCTTTCCAAAATATCCTGACATTTTAGCAAATGTAAATTTTTTATTCAGTGCCTGCCTACAGCAGGGTATGTCACTAATGTTAACAATGAATTCCAGACAGTGAAACTTTCATGGGCTTATTTCGCTAGTATTTGCACAACTTTGTATATTTATTTGAATGTACAGACTTGGACACTACCAAATAGCTGCTGCATGGAAAGACAACTTCTAATTTGGCACAAATAAATGAAGAGCAAATCTGTATATGTACGTACATCTTTGTGTAGCAAATGCTGATGGTGAACGAAAAGTGGATTGACAGAATGAGGTGAACGAATCTGACTATAAACAACAGGTTTATTTCTAAAGTTGGATGTTCACAAAATCACAAGAGATTCATTGCATAGCTGAACACACAAACAATCCGCTAGGTTGCCATTTTACAATTATTAAAACACAGCGATACAATGATACAGGAAAATATGTTATTTGTCTAGATCTTTAAAAATTGAGCTGGTCTGTGGTAGGGGTAGGTCTGTCTATGCCCACCTCTTCTTGTCCGACTTGAAATAGCTGTCTATTGACTTATTCCTTTCTAGGTCTTTTTCCATCTTAATCATCGCCTGTACGCCATCAATGAGGACTTGCATAAGCTCAACCTAAAACCGACACAATCAAGTTATCACAACTCAGCTACCTGCTAACACCTGTTGTTGCAACTAACTCATCAGCTGTCCCAGTTGTGACATCGAGCTATCACAACTCAGCTACCTGCTAACACCTATTGTTGCAACTAACTCATCAGCTGTCCCAGTTGTGACATCGAGCTATCACAACTCAGCTACCTGCTAACACCTGTTGTTGCAACTAACTCATCAGCTGTCCCAGTTGTGACATCGAGCTATCACAACTCAGCTACCTGCGAACACCTGTTGTTGCAACTAACTCATCAGCTGTCCCAGTTGTGACATCGAGCTATCACAACTCAGCTACCTGCTAACAACTGTTGTTGCAGCTAACTCATCAGCTGTCCCAGTTGTGACATCGAGCTATCACAACTCAGCTACCTGCTAACACCTGTTGTTGCAACTAATTCATCAGCTGTCCCAGTTGTGACACCGAGCTATCACAACTCAACGAGCTATCACAACTCAACGCATCTATTTATCTCTATGTTGATATTTCAAAGCTTTTGGCAGCCAATCTAACGACTGATATGAATAAAGGTCTAAATACAATATGTATGGAGCATATTTTAAGCATCTTACTGCTAGCATACGTAAGCTGAACCTTCCATCATCTCAACTTTTAGTGTTCATAGTGCAACTTCACTCATGAGCCAATAAAAATGACTTTATACTTAAATATAAACTGATAAATTACGAATTATTTGTAAAAATTACTGTAATTGTTTTTTATTTGTAAAACATGTTTTATAAATCCTACACATGCTAGTTTTTGCTACAAACTACAAAAAGTTCGGAAATTTAACTTGGACATGACATGATATGACAACTCCCAAATCAATGAACGCAGTTGTTATTTGGTCTCGGGTTTGTTTGTGACAGAAAGCATTAGCTACCTCAGATTTGCCAAGACGATCAGAATTGGAAATGTCGTAAGTGCCTCCGACAGCAGCGGTGTCCACTCCTCCGGTGCCACGCTTCTGCAACTTCATGTTGCTGAGGAACTGATCAAATCGTGGGTCCTGTAAAAGGAAATGGTTACAGTCTGAGAATGATTCATAGCGACCATTATAAACGCGCGTAGGGCAGTAGGAAGCATCACCCGTCGACGAAAGAGCTAGAGGAGTAAATGCCTACCTTGCAGAGGTTGGGGATCTTGATGTGTACTCCAGCCCTCATACCAGTGCCCAGGTTGGATGGGCAGGTAAGGACATATCCCAAGTGCTCGTTCCACATATACTCCCAGCCCTTCTTTCTAATCTCATTCTCCACCTAAAGCATGTGCGAGCATTTGTGATATAAGGAGTTTTCTTTTCTTGCAAGTTTTGCAGCATTACATATATACCAAAGCATCATAGCAAGCTAATTAAGATGCTAAATAATATTCTCATTGCCTTAAACTAGCCATAGTTGAAATTACTTTTTCAATTTTCTACCACCAAAACAATCAAAGCTTTATCGATGACACTAACATATAGGGTAGACGTTCTTGCATATATAGCTTCGCAAACATAAATCTATGTCTGTAATGGTTTGCACCACTTTTAATATATTATTCATAGTTGGATCTAAACCAACAGCCACACATTGATAAGAAAGTAAAATGCGATATCAAAAATATTTGGTTATTGTTGAAATATCAGTCGCACGAGCAAAATAATTTGCGTCAATAACAAGGAAATATGCTGAAAACTTATAATTTCAACTAAAGCCAGTGTGATATTTAATTAGGAAAAAATAATATAAACACAAATTACCAGGTTGAGGCCTCTGCAGAATCGCTCAAACACCTGTCCGATATTTCCACCCTTCTGCATGGAAATCAGACGTGTGTGGTCCTCCTCATTGATCCAGACGAGGAAGGTTTTAGCATCGTTGTGCCAGATACCTCGGCCATCAGGCCAGTCTCGGGCCATACCTGACGCAAGCAGGAGAGGGGAAACAGGCTTGTCAAACAGGAAGTGATCCTAAAACAAACGAATGTTAAAAATGAAGCTGAAATGGCATAAATGAATATCCATCAAAAGTAAATCTTCACTGACCAAACGGAAACATCTGGCAACTTCCTGGCATATTCATAGACACGCAGAGTTCACAAGCTGAAGCCTTATTGCTGTACAATAGCAGTGCCACAAGATACAACAGACGAAATTACACCGAATATTTGCAGATGTACTAATAAACTGCAAGCTCATAGATTCTTGCAAACAGCAATTGACACTATCTTGAGACAGTTATACATAGTAAATCTCTAACATTGAGCTGTCAGGGCATTATATAGCTAAGGAAGCACGTGATAGCTACAAGAAGAAGAGTGCAATAACTCTAATTGCAGGGTTAAGTATATACAATGAGAGGACAAATCCTAACACCCTACTCAAGAAGTATTAACCCGATTAATACCTGTTTGGTAGGTCAATCAATAGAACAAAGCTTACTTCGATTAGTTTGTCCTGTTCCTCATCTGTCATGTTGCTAAGAGGGAAATAGCGGCCCTTGAATTCACCCTGGAGATTGTTTAGGGCATCCACGACCACCCTTTCCACTTCTCTCCTCTCCGCCCTGCTGCATGCTGGTGGTAGACTGAGGCCACGAATTGACCTACCGGTGCGGACTCTTGAAGAAAGCACATACCTAGGAAATAGACCAGACTCGGTGAGCAACGCAGGAGGTAGCAGGTCGATATGAAACATGAAGCCTCACAACCATGTCTATGATGATGAGTGAAAACACAGCAAGTGAGCCGAGAGAGATAGTTGGTGTCCAACCTCAAGTACCAGGTCCCAATGCTCCTCATGGCTTACCGCATTTATAATTTCCTCCAGTAGATTACATCGAAAATTCACACGTTCCTGATTGGTTTCTCATTATAAGCAAACTCCAAAAGATATTTTGACAAGTATATTTTTTGCTCTCATGAGTGCATGCAGTTCACTCCCAAGAGTATATGTAGAAGGTCAGCCATGATTGGTTGAGTTGAACCACAATCAGTAGTTTAGGTGGCACAACTATAACGTTTCATGCAACTCATGTTGTACATAACGCATGTACTGCCCGCAAGGTCTTCATTGGCAGTCGCTTTACACGAGAGAAAGTATAATGTTCAAAGTTTGAAAACTTGAAATAGAACAACATAATAATCTTCTTGATCAACTCCCAGAAATATTTGCAATCCCCTAGAGACATCAAAAACTCATGTAGAGCACTGTTACGGTAATATTATAACAAAGGTGAACAGCTCCATGAAAATTACGATCTTCTATGCGAAAACTTCATAAATCATCACTTAACCCTTTTTCTTATCAGGCTATCACTAAAAATATTCATTTCATCTCAACTTGAAATACAACCAGAGACAGGGCATATTCAAGTCGATCATTTCAATGTTTTTAACTAACAGTTATGCTGCCACTAATCCGGATATAAAAGTGATAAGAAAGGATTCCATAAATGCTATTGCCTTCTTGCTAATAGCTGCATGTTAACACAATAACAATCAGTTTGAAATTGAAAACATAAGCGAAGGTAGCGGTGAAGATGGTAGCCTAGTGAATTGAACAAAGTGTATAGTGTATACACTCACTTCTCATCAAAGCAGCCCCCTTTGATCTTAGTGTAGTCAAGGTCTGTGGGGTGCTTGTCCCAGGGCTTGTAGCCACCATGCCTCTCATCTATCACCTTATCGAAGAAGTCAGCGAATACCTAAAAATAGGAGCAACGACTGCTGCATATAGGATAATATCTGCAGCAAAAACCACTTTATCAGTTACCAGTGACAATCTGCAGCGAGTAAGCCTACGGTAAGGGGTGCCAACCTCATATGACTCTTCATCTCCAGCTACGCAGCCAACGGTCATGATGAATGGATGTCCGGGATTGTCTACTCCTGTCTGTATGCAGCCATCCAAAGTCCAGCCACGCGGAGTCGTCTTGTCTCGCAATTTACTGTACATCTATAGAGAACAAACCGGTGACAGTCGTACTTCACTTATTAGCATGCAATAAACTGAAACCACAAACATTTGCTTCAAATTACACCCCTCTGTTTATCAACTTGAATGATTGAAGACAACTGCTTATTTGTTTCATCCTATATGATGCAATATAAATAAAAGAGACTGCCTTCAGTAGAGGCAGACTCAGTGGTATTTGACGTCGCCGTGACACAAAACTGATGCCAAACTGAATTATCCGGCACAAGTTGGATAGCAATAGTTACTGTATATTAAACCTGAAAGCAGTAATAGGCGGATACAACAGAGAAACAAGATAAGAGCGTTTATTAACTCAACAGTTTCGTTCAAATCAAGACCATCTGCTGAACGACAGAGCAGCTATAATGCTTGTCCCATTGGCTAATCAGCTACCCAATCTACAGACACTATACAGACTATAGAGCACCCACCTCCGGGTTGAGAACTTTAGCCATAAAGTTGTTGTGTTTACGAAGGTCTGGGAAGTTGGAGCTTGCAGGGAACATGAACTGTCCTCCGTAGGTGGCAAACTGGTTACGGGCATGAGCGGGGTCACCACTCATCGTCAAGGCAGCGCCTCCGCCAAGCAGGCCAGCGACGGCCAGACCGCCTGTGCCGATCAGCTTCTTGAAACTTGACATCTTCTAAAAACAGAACAAGAGCTCACATCAAAACCAAACACAAAAAACCTTATGTAGTAGAGCTCCCCTGAGGAGCAAACACAGCCGCAAGCGAATCAGTCATAAAGTAGGATATCCATTAACAACTCAAATGCCAAACTCTGTATAGCAGGCAAACACTGCTACAAATTCAATCATAGTTCCTTATTTGCTACGCAGCCAGCCTCTAACCAAACATTATCAATGACCTGAAGCCGTCAGCTCATGATTGATAAGGGAGTTTGCCGGCCGGCTCTGAGCTTTTGTGTCACTCGCATGCACGACTAGCGATTCTGAATGTAACTAAGCTACAACAACAAGAGAGAATAATTGTCAGCAGGCGGCAGCCAACGGCTTAGTTGATATTTCAAACTTTTCAAACTACTTCTTTTGTCTGGCTGTGTAATACAGAAATCATTTTGCGAACAGACGTACAGTCAAAGCAACCAGTCAACATAACCCAAACCTAAGCTAGTGATCATTCAATCGCTGCCAGTCAGCAACAAGACTACAAGACACCTGCTGCAGTTGTCATAGAGTCAGTCTTTGGCTAGTCCATAACATTACACTGATTCTTGCTCAGATGACCCAGTATTTACCCTGACATTCTCAATGTTGCCGGGCGCTTGATGCAGCCACTGATAGTATAAGTCAATAAGAGTGATAATTGAAGCAAGCCACGAGTGGCCTGTTACACCGCTATTTATATTATCTGCAGTACTTGGTGTGTATTGATTGATTTTGTGACTACGTGACAAGCATTATTACAGCAATATCTTATCAATTATATCACAGGACAAGACAAGAATGCACCGCTGGACCCATGATCCCAGGCTATAGACATTTGCCACTAATGCAAAGGTTTTAAATCGAAGACATTGAAACAGCTGCAACTGACACACTCACACAGGAGACAACCGAATTGCACTAGCGCAAGCAAAGAAATTACAAATAAACTTTCAACTCTTTGGTAAAATGGAACCGGGACAGCAAGATTTGAGGACCTCCCAGTAACAACTACACACATATACATATCCCCTCACACTCTAGCCTGACCATGCAAATGAGTTGGTTCCAAAGTTATGTGTGTCAAGGATCAGCTTATTACCGGCACGAAAACGTAATAGCTTGTCCCCAGGCACGCGACTTGCCAACAAACTATAGCATATATCAGCAACCTTTTATCTCATATATTTATAGCTCTACCGGCCAAATACTCAAAACATGCGTTAGCTTGCCACCCTACAGCTTGCCACATGCCAGAGAGCAGATGGAGCTGACAAACACACCATGTCACACATCAGTGAGCCCAAGCATCCTCTCAGCAGTTAGACAGGCAGCCTACTGACAATGCATGCATAGTAACTCCCACACAAGGTACAATGCGAGTGACCAGTCCTGCACAGTCAAACAAGCAACTAAGCCAGTTTCTGAAGATGGAGAAAACTTACCGGAGAGTTCAGCTTCCCTGTAAGCAAGTCAGCGAGCGCACACACATCTACAGACTGTTATGTTAGTTATAACCCAAAGCTGTCCATTGTTGTACGCAATAATGCAATACCTATGCTTACCTTGTTGACAGGATATGGAGAGGTAGGAGTGAAGAGGGAGTACACGCAGCTCTTCTGTCGCCTGGAGAGCAATGCCGCTGAGGAAGCCGGCTGAAGCTATGTATTTAAAAGCGTTGGGTGGAGCTATCCTACTATGACAATGATTGGAGGGCGGAGCTTTCTAAACTAAATTTAAAATGAGACAACTCCCATTTTTAAGTTCCAAAACACCTTACTTTGATAAGTATGTGTAGCCATTGAAGTCAGCAGCAAAACCTAAAAATACATGAAAATTAAATTAAACTGGCTATTCACGTGTGATATATAATACATAATATAATATACTGCATGACTTGAAGATAAGTTTACACAAAGTTTTAGTAGACTTTACCACTTTAGACTTAAGAATGTACCAGTATTTTTCTATCAGTTATGATTGTTTTTGATGTTTTAGGTGATCTAACTGTCAGGATGTTTCAAGAGTAAAATCGACAAAATCCGAGCGTAGTTAAAATGCTCAGATTCAATTGAAAGTGTGATTACAACTTCTTTAGTTGCGACTTCGGCAAAGAGTCAGACAGAATAGAGACACATAACGTTGCAACTTGAAAGCACTAGCTGATATCAATAAAGAGAGTCAGCCTCGCAACTAGAGACGTAATTTCAGCACATATTTTTCTTCTGATCGTTTTAACCGCAATCAAGTTTTGTTAATTTTAATCTTGAAACATCCTGGTAGTCAGATCTACTGAAACATCAAAAACAATTGTCAATGATAAAAAAAATTGCAATACTCGCTGATAAAATTTTCTAAAATTTTGTGTAAGTCCATGTAAAGTAAATTACGTGGTTATGAGCTCATGGAAAAACGAACATAATCAGGTGACGGTAGGTCACAGGAACACAAGTGACAGGTTTTCTTCTTTAGAAGCCAAGCAGAAGCCGAACCAGCCGGTGATACGTGATATACCCTTGTCGTCGCGTGCTACAGGCTGCCGAGGAGGGCCCAGTGGCTGCCCCAAAAGTCAATAGTTGCAGCAACCATACCGAATGGTCATTTTCATCAAAGCCATGAAATCTAATCAGAAGCAGTAAACTACAAGCATCTTCTATGACCAGAAATGGAACAGCTCATCCTTAAAAATTCAACTGAAGGGAAGAAGCAAATACCATAGAGAGCTGCCATATCTGCAAAGGACATCTATAGTGACCGGGCAAGATTAAATGAACTGCCCAGATAAGGCTTTTGATCATCTCGATGGTTCACCATAAAAGTTGTCAAGATTACGTAAGCTGGGTCCAAACAGCCGACGCTTCACTTTAGTGACATATTATTACAGCAGCACAGCTTATAATCCCAGACATTCACTAGTGTTCCATGCTACGATATTTTGAGCTTTGAAGTTGTGATTTTAATCGTAGGAATGCGGAGGACATATTTACATGATGCGCAGGAGTGGTCGCACAACTCCCAATTTTTCGTAGCTGTCGAGTTCACGTGCTATGAAGAAATTGTCGCACAACTCCGAGTTTTCTATATTAGTCTGTTGCGCTTTTGGCTACAATGGGGCGCACTTTTTATATCGCGGCTGACACTCCTAAAATACGTCTAAGGTCAAATATCAATGTCAAAGCATGTAGGAAATTTTTTTTCAAATTCCGAGTTAATATTTTTTTATTTTGGAGATAATATTTTAAAACATGTGCATTAAAAACAGAGCTATGTAGGGGTGCTGTGAGGACATCACCAATGAAGACGATAAAAATCCAACCTCTGACCGCAAAGATTTGTGCACTAATACGAATATTGATGTCTACATCATACGCAGTACTTCGTCATTAATACGATGTTTTCAAAAATACCCCCTTGAAATGGAGGTCTGAACCACTTCGAAGGTTTAAAGATTCGATGTTTTAAACTATTTACATGCTACGAAGATGAAAAATACAACAAAAATTCATAGCGTGTAACACTAGTGATAGTTGGGAGTTGGTCATAGATTTGCTAGAGTTAACCCTGGGTTAGTTGAAGAATATTAAGCTGTTAACTCTTTCACTCTCATAAACCGATGTATCGGCTATCAATATGGTTTCACTGTTTTTTCCTTTCGAAGCCTATACATTAGACCAATCAAACTTAGTCTCCAATGAAACAACCTTGTTGCCAATCACGTGCAACCAAGCGAAAATTCCAATTCTATATTTCATTTCTAATTATTTTTCAAAACGATAAAACTAGATCGCGGCCGTCATGGCAACAAGAAATTCACGGTGTTCCTTGAATGCAAAATAAGTGTCAGAAATTTTGCAAGAGATGGATTCACTAAACAATTTTATACTTAACTTGTAGCGAATTTTGCTCTGAACAAGATGCATTTCATAGTAAAACAATATCTGCATCGATTCTCGAGATATTGCATAAATACTAGCAGTATACCGATTTTTCAAAAATCCATTCGAATTAATTTGGTCAAAATAGTGATTTTAGCGCAATAGTGAAAGAGTTGAGCAGGTTTGTTGTATCACTGAGAAAATAGAAACAGGGAGAAGTTACTGTTAAAAATGCGGTTGCGTCAAAAAGGTCGATTTAATGAAATTAAGACCCATAAAAAGCTAAAACATCAGCTACAATTTGATGCTATTTTTGTCTTTGTAGACCGACCCTGTCCAGAGATATATGCGTTTGAATGAGGCACTCTTTTAAAACGCTCACGTTCAAGCGGGTGCTTCTTTCGTGACGTCACTAGTGATACATCTAAAAAGAAACCATGATCGATAAATATAAGGTGGCTTCATTAGCCAATCATCAGCGCGAAATTTTTATATAGGTCGCAATAAATGTTATCACTCGCAAAACGCGTTGTCTGTGATCTCAAATTTAGGGATTTTACTCTATTATTATATCGCATGGATATCGATATTTACTAAATTAATTAATGAATTTATAGATTCTTTAATGAATTAATAACTTTAATGAATTAATAGATCGACACATTTTTTTGACGAACAACCGTAAAAATTACTGTAACGTTACTGCGAAGGTGACTCCGAGTTTTCTGAGCATCAGGTGATTAAAGTGCTACGGAGGAAGATAAGAGAATGGAGGTAAATTTATCTTTTACTTAGAGTCTCCTATAGATATACTGTTGAGTTTACATTCAGATTATATTTCCCTGCTTGAGGCTAAAATGTAATTTCCTGCGCGTGCGAGATACGTATGTACAGTGAGTTCTTGACGGCTTCTTGTTAATCCATAGCATCTAGCAATACAATGGCTTAGATTGATGAATATACTAAAGGTAATATTTTTAGTGCTCATTAATACATGTACTAATTAATAAAATTATAACTTTTTGCTATCACTAATCATCGTTTTATATTTTTTATCGGTTCACCTAGCTACATTTGCTTCAAATTTTCTGTGGCAGTTTTATCTAGTAAATTAGATTTATGATTTGACAATAGATGTTCACTTCTCACTTGCAGAAAGTGAAGAAAATCCGATCGATGCAAATCTTTAACTTCCAGAACCAAAGCTTCGAATCGTTGGCTTGGCGTACTTATGCCTTTGTTAAACATTTATTCGTTTTTAAAATTACACTCGCAATCTATCAAACTCCCAATTTGAAAGCTTTCAGTAGATACACGTTAGAATGACATATCTATGAATGACATATATTTATTGCATTTGTTTTACTGATTATAGGATGCTTATGTCGTCCCACCCGCCGAAGCAGCTTTGTCAGTGTGGAAACTGCCACAAATGGGAAAGAGAGACTTGAATGTGTTCTGCATAAACTATGATATTTTGTTTGTTTGCTGTAGTAGATGAATTTGTCTTATTGTATCAGCTAAAACTATGTGAGTGGCCACGACTTGATGAATATTTTTAATAAAAGCCTTATGCCAAGATGAAAATTTTTTTGCTTGTAAAAATTATATAATAAAATAATATTGTTGAAGATAATGCAAAACATAATTTGCAGAATATTGTAGTGAATTGGATACGGTACATGGCTGTCCGCAGTACTGGAGAATGTGAGTTCAAATCCAGTTTGCAGCAGATTTCTCATCCTTAAAACTCTATCCCTATGTATATTCTTTTCAAAGATGCATTCTGCTTATTTTACTCACGGTAGTAAGAAACTAGTTTTCGGTGTGGGTGATGATATACAGCCCCAGGATAGGCGACGGGCATAATGTGAGCGGGGCTTTTGGGAGGCTGTATATCATTAGTGTGGGTAGCGACAGAACTGTGCCGATACAGAGACCTTATTCTACATAGTTTGCTTGACAGAATTACCGTAGACCGGTAGAATTAGTAGTTGGTACTCAAATGTTTACACAACATTTGGAGAAGGTGAGTAAGACAAATTTTCAATTTTCGTTTTTTGAGGCCTTTGAAACATTCATAATAATGTATCTGCAGCTGGATTTAAAATTTTATTCTAGCCAACATGAGCAAATACAAAATAAAATTTATGCCAATAGAGCCACGTAGGACTAGACTTTTATCGCAAATAGCCGATGTGAATACGAGATATTTTGACAGATATATCACGCATGACACCATTTTGGGCAAGTCTGGGCATGTTTTTGTTGCCTGAGCGTTTTTACTGCGATCAGATATTTTCGATTTTAATCTTCAAATATCTTGGCGATGAGATCACTTAACACAACAAACAACATATCAACTGATAGAGAAAAATAATGCTTTCTTTTAAGATCCACTCAAATTTGACGCAACCACATCTTTAAAGCAATATAAACCTTCCTCAGAGAGTGAAATAATTAAATTCACATCAACCAATCCTACTCACTCATAATAAATAGGTCAACTTGAACAGAGCTGTCTATTCTGACTGTCACCTTCAGTGCTCATTGGCTAGCAGAGTAGGTTTTAATCAGCCAATCATATATCACGCTATCGCAGAGCATGCTCAGGAGCTGGGTCAGCAACTAATTAAGGTTAACTGACAGTACAAACTTTAATTACATAACAGAAGAAGATATCATTACAGATTGAAGTTTCAATAACATTTTTGTAATTACAACCCAATACCAGATTTGATTAACATTTTCCAGCCATGAACATGGAACAAAAGATTCGCGATTTTTGCGGTATTTTTGTGATATCGGCGGGAAACAACTGCAATGCTATATATTATATTAAAATCGCTAATTTTTGTTAATCGTATTACCTAAAAAATGTCTGTTAAAAATTATTCTTCATAAAAGTAGAGCGTGAGTTGGAAGGTTTTTAAAAGATAACTCAAAAGAATAGCAAACCAGCATCTGCATGTAATTTTGGAAATGCAAATTATTATGTGATTTATTGTTCGCTATATTTTAAGGAAGATACATAAAAATCATACTGCGCTGGCGCATCTATGCTTATTAGGAGAGATTATCATGTGGCAGCTCACCGAATGACACGAAAAAGACAATGTTGAGAAAAACTCCAACAAAAAGAGCAATATTACATTCAAATTTGATGAAATGAAAATTTCAAAATTTAGTTGATGCCACACTATCAAATAGTTAGGAAAAATTCACGAGTTCTATTGTCCCAGTTCTCTGTCTGGAGCTGCATTCGGCTCATTTAAAAACTAGTAACTAACCACAAGTTTATGTGAAAATCATTTTAGCAATCGTATAAACATACTTTCACAATCGACTGCAAGCAGGTACTTGTTTAAAGGATTTCATAACAAGCGAAATACTCGTATATAAGAATAATAAGCTCCCGGCAACAACCATAAACAAGACAGGTGAGATTCTGAGCTGAACCTCCCGAGCTGTTACTAGGGCTTACCTGAGGTACAAATGTAAGCTACATCCAAGTATACTAACACCTGACTACTAATTCAGCTTACCTCGGAGTGAATAGCTGGAAAGTGTACTAAAGCAGGAGAGGGGAAGCATTCACTGCAGCGCCTGTAGAAATTTATTATATATTATAGAGAACCTCTATAAGAATACGTAAGCTTCACACCTTAATGACCAGATCAAGTCTAATCTCACTCCACGTGTTACCAGCAGTAATATCAAGGAGACAAGATTTGGTTGATACGCATGCAGATAAAATGCAGGTAAATGGATTCCATTCTGTTCAAATATACTGAACTATTGCATACAGTTAAAATGCATGTAACCTATTATGTATTATTTTTAACAGTAACTAATGTCCATAGAGATAGAAACAATGAAATAATTTAGGTCTCCCACACCTTAGCTAGAGCAAACTATAACCCGTGTTACAAGTAGGCAGATACTAGCTGATTCATGGCCGTGACATTAAGGGTGCTTTTGAATTTCCAACGTGTACCCTAGAGGGATACGTCTGATGGAACATTTATATACATGTATATATCTATCATTTACGAGGGTGTTTAGTAAGCTTTCATTTAGTCCTATGGGTATATATGACATTGGAGTTGTCCACTATACACTGCTTTCAGCCAAATGTAGACGAGTTAATTGCTCTATCAGTGAGTGGCAAGTTAGTCCAATAAAACATTTTAGCATACGCTGAACACACTTGCTATTTGCCAAATGTTGGGTATGCCATAGCCTAAAAACTCTAATATTTTTTAAAAATTCTTGGTTCACAGAGTTCATCATGCTTCCCAAACACACGCTTATCCACAGCCAATTGTCTAATAAACCACCCACTCGCATTTCAGAATAAATGTTCACATAGTTATTACAACTGACCATCTTTCACAGCATAGTAGATCGCAAGGGTGCTAGTTTGCATAACACAAACGGCATAAAAATATTCAAATATATTTGAACACCTTGATATAAGTTCCCCCTATTGGACTCGATACAACCATGATAATATCACAGTAGAGATAATTATGTCGATTGGTCGCTAGTGAATAATTAGGCATTAAAGATGAGCATACATAATTTTTTGGTAGATGTTATCAGAAAGTATCGGTATTTTTTAATCATTTGCGATGTTTTTGATGTTTGAGGTGATCTGACTGCCAGGATGTTTCAAGATTAAAATCGATAAAACTTGATGCTGACTAAAACGCTCATAAAAATACGTGAGAAATGACATTATTAGTTGTTAGCATTGCGACAGTTGATATCGGCTATTACGCTCAAGTCGGAGCGTTGCATCTCTATTATGTCGATCACTGCAATTATAGATGTCATAATCACACTTTCGCTTGATCTGAGCATTTTAACCGCGATGAAGTTTTGTCAATTTTGATCTGGAAACATCCTGGCAATCAGACCACCTCAAACATCAAAAACAATCCCAAATGATAAAAACGCCGATACTTTCTGATAAATCTTTTGTCAAAAAGTTTGTCTAAGTGCATATTTAAAAATGTTATTACTGACAGTAATAACTGCCCTAATGAACAAGGCCAAGCGTGTCTGGTATAAAGAGAAACATCTAACCAATGCCAAATAAATGCAGCAGAGAAATACAGATAACTAACAAATAACTAACCTCCTTTATTTTCTTCCTAATTGAAAGAGTCGTGTCATCCGCTACAATCTGTTGGCTGCCAGCCCTTATCTCACTCTCTATATCCCCAGGTAACGTCGCTCCCTGCATCTTGCCTAATTTTTTTGAGTCAGCCACAACTACCTCATGGCCGGAGGCAGCCATAGTGGCCATGACAGAACTCAACTGTCGAGGAACGAAGCGTGGCTTTTGGGATTCCGCGTTCCGCTTAACCGGCCTTATGACAAGGTGACTATGGTCTAGCTTGATAGAAGGCTGCAAAGTCTGCATCGAGGGCTGGCTGGGTAAACTTATCTGTGGATGAGACTCACAAACAGTGTCCCTCACTTTCAAAGATTTAGGACTTTGGAAATTGGCGGAGTGCCAGGATGCTGCTTCTACAGCTGCTGTCTTTCTCTTTCTGCTGTTGGATGACTCGTCAACTTTTCTATTCTGGCTGAGAAGTTTTACATGGTCAATATTCTTACTGGTTACACTTTCAAGGCCTTCAATGTCTACAGCTTCTACGACTACTTCAGGCTCATTTCCTGGATAATTTTGACCCAAGTAGCTATCAACAGTACTGGGATATATTGGGGGTTTGTTATGCGCTCCAGCAACTGATGTAGCATATGGATTTAACCTAAAATTACTGGATTGAGTTGAGTGTTGGCTGAAACTTCTGCTGGTAGCAGCGACATCATGCAACGGGTTATTTGCATTAGTGATGACAGGAGACGTGTATCCTGTTGAAGAAACACTATGAGATGAGTGTCCCCCAAAGGAGACACCGTGTGACGAGTGGCCTGTCGCGGAGACATGGTGAGACAAAGGCCCTGTGGTGAGATGGCAAGTAGGGACTACAGAAGTGTGGTTAGTTGAACTCGTGACACTCCGAGTCTTCAGTGAGTTGATGTCCTCATTGCGCCGAGCCAAAGCCGCCGAATCCTTCTCCTCTTCTGCAATATTTAAGTAGAAACCAGTTGTTTGTACGCTTGTACAAACATGTACAACCGTACTGTGTATTACACAATAATAAGATATGTAAAAATAATGGAGAAGCCTACAAATCGATTAAAAAAACTTTTCAAATCAATGTTCATTTTAATACTGTATATTTCAACTCTTCAACAGAACTGATAACATTTGCTGCATTAGTATCGAGAAAAGAAAACATTTTTGGGTGACATGTCAAAACTTTGTAGTTTGCAGTAATGCAGTTGGAGTTGTTCCCCCTCACTCCTTATAAATAACATTGCCAGAAGATATTTATTTAGCCTCAGCTTTATACAAATCTTCATTCGTTTCCAATAAAATATTACATTTTGTTACATCTTTGCAGAAGTAACAAAATGTATGTTTTTTAAAATGCTCTTTTACATCTGTTCCCAAACTACATACTATACTCCGATTGTGCTATTTTGGTTTAACATTATTTAACAATCTCATTTTTTATTTTAAGACATAAACATAATAGTTACGGCCTATTAATTTTTTACAGATTAACTCCTTTTGTAGTGTATCAACACAAACAAGTAATCTCAGATCTGTTATCACAAGTCAAAGTTCTATACATGAAACCATCAAGCTTTCATGGTTGAATTATCTATGGAAAATATTTAAAATAGAAAAAATCGTCGGGACCTAATAATGGCTGCCGAGGCACAAACATTTCAGTTAGAAACCTACAAGAACGGAAAAACTCTTATTGATAGACATATTGAACAGTGTAATTATTAGCTTTTTAAATTGGTTGCCAATTGTATTGGACTCTTATTAAAGCACATAAATTACATAATTTTTTTATTATATATTTCAATACATCAGAGTCTTGGCTTTCGAATGAGCCTATATTCAATACACAAAGAATAATAGAACTATGAAAAACGGGGTGTCAAAAGTACGACCTGCAAAAAAATCACTTGGTTCAGGTACTCAAAATGTGACGACCTAATTCTCATTTAGCCTTAGGTCGTCGATCCCTTTCGCTGCCATTGAGGCTGCGTTTTTCTGTGACAATCGGTGCTGTTAAACCATGAGAGCGCTAATAATAAACTAAGATTCTAGATAATCAACAATGCCCGCGGCTCCGTGCTAACGCCCGACCAATACAAACACATGTTCTGGGTTAATTAATTATGCTTCAATAAATGTACTGTCGTTGATAAAGGTAATGAAATCACATCGATTAAATTATGACTTGCGGTTGCGTGACCCTAGGACTAAACGTCAATCGCACTTTCACGGGATCACGCAATGCTTGAAATTAATTAGTCTCAGTCGTCACTCGCAACATCACATTAAAAATAAAGAGCTAGTGCATAATATCATCGGGAAAATATAGTATGGTTCTTGGAGTCTGAGGTACTTATCATAGAAATAATATGTACATGGAGAACTAATGACACTGATTCCTTTGTCATCTTCATTCGTTCTCTGAAGTTGTCCTACCTTCGCCTGCCACTAGCGTCATTATCGTAGTTGATAAATAAGCAGTAAGAGCACACAACAACAAATATGAGAATTGTGACGTCACAATTTTCGAGACTACGCCAGTAAACTTTTTCGCGGTAGAGCTCTGGGGAAATCCTATAAACACCAACCAATGTCTGTCTCACCATGGCAAACAATAGCTCATTCGAAAGCCAAGACTCTGATGTATTGAAATATACAATAAAAAAATTATGTAATTTATGTGCTTTAACCCTTTCGCGGGCGAATTTTCAAAACTAAATCAGACTCCCATGGGCAAATTAATTTTCCAAAAAATCAATTTTTTTTAAAAGGTTCATACACTTTCTGTGTGTTATTATGTGCATATATCTAAGTTTAAAGGTGCATATGTTTACATGTATATGTCCATAGGCATATATATGTATTATAAACAAATGAAAATGTATAACATAAAATAAATGCTTTTCATAATAATTTTCTATTTACGAATGATATTTTCGAAAGCATTCTCCTTTACAAAGGCCCACATCACAGTCTTTGCACCATGTACTTGTTCGTGTAACAAAGAGCTCCCACAAAAATGTACTTCCTGGATTGACAGGCTCAAAAAACTTTTCAAAATACTCTACTGGTTGAGCATCTACTGGAGTAAATACTGGGCCTGTCACTGCTATAAACTGCTGAATTGTAGGATATTTATCTCTGTTTATTTTGGTTATATTCTTCTAGGCACTGGCATTACTCCTACTCACATCCTCATCATTACTGCTACCAGCCTTTTCATCACTGTCACTTCCAGATGTAAAGTCATTCCAATCACAATTCAAACCTGATTCACTGTCATCTCTTGCTACTAAATCTAAAAAGTTACTGTCAGCTCTGAATCTTTTAGTAACTTCGGTACTAGTACTTGCTTTATTAGAATAATCTCGGGAGGTTCTTTTAGAAGTCGCCATGACGGTAAACTAAAGTCAAACTCTCAAAAAATTCGGTAAATAAAAGCTAAAACCGAAGCAAGAAAAATAAAAGTTGATAAATTATTTAGAACAATTTTCTAATTTTTTTCGAAAGTTTAATTATTCATCACTGCTAAAAACGATCGTTTTTTTCCAACCTTAAAGTCAATTTTTGAGGTTAACCGAAACTACTATATCGTAGAGGTGGAACGAGACAGGTTTTTTAAGCTCGAGACAAGACTCGAGACACTGTCTTGTAAAAATTCGAGACTCGAGACACGAGACAGTAAAATAATGAGCATTTGGTGATGATTTCACTACACAAGTACTAGCTACTTGGTATATATAAAATTAATAAAACTCTTTTTAAATTGAATTTTTACCTGGTGTAAACGATCTAAATACAACATTTTAATAGTGATATGCATGTAGTTTTTAGAAACAAAAGTGACACAAACAGCTCTAAAATACCGAAGTTATATATTTCTAAGAATTTTGAGCTTGATTGATCATAATTATTATAAACATATTGCTTTGTACATGTATATTTTTACCATCTATTGAATAGTTCTTACTTTTTAATGTAATGTGTAATGAAACCGATAGCTGTCGCTCTACAAAGAAATACCGCAACTAAAAGAACACACGATAACACTTTCATTCTTATCGTTTCATTAATGTTAAGTTTTGTTTGTGTATTAGCTGTAGTATGTGAATTATATTTAAATTGTACTCATGAAATTATATTAATTACTGTATACATGCACATGTATATTCTTATATTGAGCTAACAAAACGTCATTGTTAACCGAACACGGACTATGGTCGACACGGCCTTTCGTTCGTTTCTCCGTGTCCGGGCAAGTTTTACCCGCGATTGGTAGTATATACGTAAAAGAGGCCCGAATTTTATGAAGGGCAGTTGGTGTTTAGACACGATACGATAAAATACAGACATTTTACCCGCAAAATTCTATTTATTAAATTGGATTATCCGAAGAGTAATTAGATACGACCCGGTATCTGTTTTAAGGACACAACCGAACTAAAAAATAACAGGGCCGTTGTCCGGACTACATGATTAGACTCAGTGGCCAACATAATCAGTAGCAACAAGTAGTAACGGACCGGGTATAACTTTAAAGGCAGTTGCCCGCAATCCATTACAATATATGGAGTTGTTGCTACCGCAAGAAGCCATGTTTTAACAACCGTGCGCAGGCGCTTTAGTTCTATTTCCTGTCTCGAGTTTGGCAATAGTTAAGTCGAGACGAGACCGATACGAGACAAGTCGATACTCGAGACGTCTCGTGTCTCGTTCCACCTCTACTATATCGTAGCTTACTATTGGTAAAAAAGTAAACAAAAAACGGCATTTAGCTAGCCAGAAACTGCAATAATAAAATACGTTACCGAAACGACAAAAACGTCGCAATGCCCATTAGCAGCCGTATCGCAAAGCGACAAAAACGTCGCTCTGCCCGCGAAAGGGTTAACCAGGTATGAAACTTTCATATGGCAATTATCTTCTCTTGTAATATATGGACAAGGAAAAACAACTCTGGTGGAGTGGGAAAAACTAATTGATTTGCAAATTTGGTGCTTCAAAACGTTAAAAGTTGAATAGAGTTGTACTAGAAGATGCAATGGAACAATTGAAAATTAAAAAAACTTTTATCGTAGTACAGTAATACCTCGACATACAAGTGTCATACGAGAAATTTGAGATACAGGGAAAATTCCGCGCAAATTGTTTCTTTGAGATACGAGCATAAAAGACAGTTCTCGATGCTGTCGCTAGGTGGCTGAGTATGCAAGAGGCCGCTTACGTAAACAAGATCGCTCGGTCTTACGGCTAAAAGTTATGGCAAAAGCGCATCTGAAAGAGCCAAGCCGAAACAACAAAGAATGAAATTTGAATTAAGTTCTGCGTAACACTCATTATTAATTAAGTAGGTACATATAGTAAGATGAACTCATTTAAGTTACTTTTAAAGTTCATGTTACACAGTGTACCAAAAGTGTAGCATGCCGAACATGTTGCCATCACGTCTATCTCACACCACCCTTAGCAGCTACTGTCTGCCTCGAAGGTAAGAACTCCATGCAGTACTGTACATAAAAAGATTACATTTTATTGCAGGTCATAGTTACTAAATAGATGGTTACTAAAATGAATGGTACATGGTGAGCATAGGTGGTGAATTAGAGCAATTAAAAACATGTTTTTCCACTGTAATATCTTGTTTTAAGCTTTTATCCGGAAGATGGGAACGGAGTAATTTGTGTTTAGTTATTTTATATCGAAAAATATGCTTTGAGATACGATAGAATTGACTTACGAGCTCGGTCCCGAGCGCATTAAGCTCGTATGTCGAGTTATGACTGTACTAGTTTGCTAGTCGACTAGACACCTAGAACTTGTCAACAAGTGTCATTTGACTGACACTTTATAAAGAAGGCCAACTGCTAACGATGAATGACAATTACCAAGTTGTCTACACTTTCTAGCAATGGTCATACGTCTCTCCTGCAGTTTCCAACGCGTTTCATCCACCGTCTCATATTCTGGTGCATAACAGACATGCAGTATGCCTCCATAGAACTCAAGGTCATCTAGCTTCCGCTTGGCAACCCTTAAAACGTCCAACATCAAATTTGTAAACATTCATTTAATTTGTGATATAATTAATACTTGTTTACTTAGATACGTGTAGGACTAGCTTATTATGTCTTCTCACATAAGCTGTTGATACTTTATTGTATTCATTCCAGGTAAAGAAAATGTTTGCATTGAACCTATTTAAAAATATTTTTTTGATAACTGAAGTACCTGTTTAAATCATAAAAATATTGAACTCTATTTTTTATGATAGTTAATACTGCTGATTGTTATTCCTAAATACATACAATAAACCGCTATAAAGTACAAACAGTTCAGCATAGAACGTTTAAAATACCATTCTCTGATAAGAGAACAGATATTAGGAGGGAGATTGTTTAAGCAGCTGGCAATGATATTGTCAAAATAATAGTTAGATGTTGAATGAAATTTGTTTATATCTTGTTTGTTGAAATGAGTTGAAAACCTGTAACTGTCATGTAAAAAAGAGGACACAAACCATGAAAGATCTTGATACCTTTAATTGAAGTAAAATAAATATTTAGCATAGGTAGAGTAAGAAGGCGCAAAGATTTGGAACGATCAGTCGTTAGCAAAATAAATAAGTTGACGTAAAATAAATATTTAATGAAAGAAGATGCAAGGATTCGGTAATTGGTAATGAGAACTAGCAGACTTGAGGAATAAACTGCTAAACTACAGAGAATTTCATGAGTGAAATTAATCAACGCAATTAATGCTTATTTAAACTCTCAAAAATGCTATCGAACTGAAGTATACTTCTAAGACTGTTGTAAAGCAAGCGATGTCAAAGAATGAAGTCACCCCACAATTGCCTCTTATAATTACTCTGAATAAAATGCACCTCCTTATATAACCAATTATCTACTATCCGTGTGGAGTATAAGAAACTACCACTAGGACTGAATGAATAATACAAGTACAACACGCAGTACCTCGCACTGTTGATGTTCTCGTATTTAAGGAGATAGGTCTTTGTGAACTGTTCGCTCGGATAGTCTTCAAGAACGGAGAGAGCTGAGACGTTGCCATGAGCCAAACAAGTCGCGTGAAGTTCCTTAGCGATGCCAATAGAGGGCACGCCTTGTATCAGCAGATATATAGACTCATCGCTGACAGAGTATACCTGCACCATACTCATGAATTACACAAAAGTGATGTTCGCTGCTCAAAGTCTTCAACACTGTTACAAGGAATGCCTGGAGGTGTGCGGTGAACATGCTAATTTAGAATGAATTTTTTTAAGCTTTCTCATTATCAGTTACTTCATTAAAGATTTAAGAGGTGTCAGTCTTACTGAGCCATAAACATTCAGTTCTTTAAGGCTGGTTTACACTATATCACCGTACTCTGGCTTTGATGACGCAATACTTGGGTGATCGTCGATGATAGCAATGTTCACACAATCAGAAACCCATTCGCGTTTGCATCAGCAAATACTCCGAGGTGTAGTGTTCTCATTTTTCTTTTAATTTTTCACAAAGAAACCCCTTTGTTTTCCCGTACTTGAATCAAATACTAGTCCCGCAGCAATTATTATAAACAGAAGTGAACAAATCACGCGAATTACTAATGTCGAAATGGTTTAGATTGTAGAGGCTGTCGGCGGAATATCAAGAAAGTTTGACACTTGCAAACTTTTCCTACGTATCGGCGATGCTTTGTTGACGCTATCGGTCTGGTGCACATAGTCAATGATGACCGCCGTAAGGACAATTCCTACATACTGCGATAGAGTGTGAACCAGGCTTTACAAGCAATAGCAAGTATATCAATCAACTCGAGACAATTCTGATAAACATTACACAGAGCAACTTCTATATTTGAATTTAGTTCTTTCTAAGACTTACTTTGTCTGTTGGCTCAAATATTCCTTTGAGAATGTTAAATGGTAAAGATATGATAACTCCTTAATAACTACTAGTAAAACAAGGATATAAAAGTTGGTCTTTATAGCCTACTAACAAAATAGAATATTAGTCCACTTTTTTATTTTAATATACCTACAAAGTTTTTATATTAAAAGACAAAAGTGACTGAGTATTGTGACACAACATGCGTAGTTTGACTTGAAAAACTGAGAAATCTTCTAGGAAGGAAGCAAGACACAACAGCAACAAATAACAACAACAAATCTCTTATAGAAGCCTTGACTACCAAAGGCCTTGCATCATGTTGAACATAGTGTCATAATACTTGTTTGATTTTAAAACTTGTTCAGTTCAGAGCCATCGGACGCTCATATCTTAAAGCCATTTAGCACACAGTCATTATTTAATCATAGCTCCACCACATACAGTACCAAGGAGGTATGTTTCCAAAAAGGCTGTTATGTCAAATATTAATCGACAAAGCCATTGTCTGTATTCACTGTCATCATCACTTCTTGTAATACTGTTTTTATTTTACTTGTTTCTGATGTAGTCTTTCTTATTTTTCGTTTATAGCAGTATTACATCAGACAAAATAAAAGGAACCCTACCAAAATTCTGATCTCTGCAGCATTTGAAATCTCTCCATATATGGAAATCTCTCAACATACGGTGGCATCTACAGCTACCTCATATTATCAAACCTAACAATAGAGCAATGCATGATCTTAGGGATATGTAAAATGATAAATTAATACAAAATAATAAATAAACAAATATTCACATGTAACTTTGCCTTAAGAGCAGACAAAGGGAGGTGGTAAGCTTGGCGGTATGGAAGACAGACAATGTGAAGGAAGAGCTGATGATAGGAATATGCAGTATATTGGGTATTTGGTATAATCATGTAATATTTGTACCAAACTCATTGTGCTCTGTTTGATTTACACTATGTTTTTTATACAAAAATAGTACTTTGAATCAGATGCAAGTTATCTTGAGTAATTGTGTTCCAGCACATGTTCAACTTGTAAATATGTATCTATACTTATCCTGTCTCAAGTGCCGATGTTAACTGGTTGAGCATAAGCGCAGATGGAGAAAATGAGCAGACTTCTATAAAATTTGCAAAATAATATGAAAGGTTTTCTAAATAATATCGGAACCAAATGTATGTTTGAAAAGAAACTAGAAGTATGGTGTAACATGGTGAAGTTTCTAATTTAGTTGCTACAATGTCTGTTATTGAGTTTGTAAGTATGTAATACAAAGGCAACTTTACATAAATGTCAATGCAGTTTGGAACAAAAAGAAGCAACGACCATCGTTTAGTCTATTAGCCGTTATAGACTATTTTGATACGCTTTATTTTCAAACATGGCATCAAAACATACTTAAGCTGGTATAGTTACAAAGCCGAATTTTAATCGAAACCTATAAAACACGTCTTTCCGCACACCCGATGTTCATCTATTCTCATATTAAAAACCTATTACTACTTCTTCCTCCATACTGTCTGTCGTCTGCATCGCCAAGCTTACAGTTTGCTTTGTATGCCTGTACATAAGGCAAAGTAGAAACGATAATATTGAATCTTTTTCGTTTACTGTTTTGTGTTAACTTATCATTTACGTGTATGTTACACTCACCGATTTTTAACCCCGAACACAATGTAAAGGTAAAATTTGTAGCAAGGCAACAAATATGCAATACGACGGTTATGCTTGCAAGAACACCCTACCTTCACTGCCGTATACTTTCTACCCTGACGATATTTAGGGCGCTCGTTGCATACATCTAGCTTTAAATGATGCCTGCGCATCGTTATTGCTTACTAACTTTAGTTGACACAATGAATGAATACAGAACTTGAAGTCCACCAATACGTGAGTTTATCAAAAAAGGCTTAAACATTCGGAAGACGAATAGAAGTGTTCTTTATCGCTAAAACTGCTTTTACAATTTTCGCGGTTTATTGACGGGGTGGATCTTAAAATCCATGATAATACAACTCCGACATAAATGGGGTTCGTCTAAGTTAAACTGGAAAGCTACCTTCTATTGCCTAAGGCAAGGATGCAGCGACTGATTAATTAAGTCAGCAACTATAAATTATCTAAAGATGACAAAGAAATAAATTTATGTTATCAAATGACACAGAGAAAGCTGCGAATTAAAACAAACTATGTGTTTTTATGTCATAAGGGCCATGCTCAGCATTGAAGTCCAAGGCAAAATATGTATTCAGTTAGCCAATAGCCTACGTACCCAAAACCCCAAAACGTACACAAACCATCTCTGCGATTAATTTTTAAAATTATTTTGCAAATGACCTTTAATAAAACTTCATGCAGTGCTAACAGAGCTTGCTTAGGTAGTTGTCCTAGAATCAGAGTTGGCAGGCATTAGAACTGCTATGATGTAGTGCAGCACACAGTAATGTTGCAATGCATTACAACTTCCTAATCCACAGTAGACATTCACTGCTATTGCGACTGGGGACCTACTGTAAGTTGCTCACTGTGATCTATTTTCATGGTGCATTACCTGAACCTAGCAGTTCATGCATACCGCAAATGTGCATTCTTAAAAACTTGAAACTGTTTGTTTACTGCAACTACGCATTAATATGAAGTTGATACTGTGGATCAACTGACACTGCTGGCCTTTCAAGCCTCTGTTTAGCAAGAGCATGAACTCGCGCTCTAACTGCTATATCATTTCAGAATAGGGAGTCAGGAATTATCAACATTCTTATGAAATACATGTAGGTGTCTTTGTATGTATTCTCATCAACGTTATACATGTACATTGAAATCATAATACATCCTCATGTCAATCATATACAAAGTGCTGATTGTGATCAATTCGTTTGCCCAATCATAGTCAAGTTTGAGTAGTGTTCACACCTACCAATTGCGCTGAGATTATATCAATACTTGATTCTATGTGTTTTCACAAAAATGTACTGCCTGTACTGTACTTATACTGTATGTACAGTGTAATGCAAGTTTCTACTGCTACTAGTACTGCAAAAGTACAGCTGTGCTACTATACACTGAGGAGCAGGTAATACTGTCACTGCACCAATACTGCATTCCGCAAATTAAAAAATAGTCGTACTGTATGCATACTTGTACTCCATACTGTGACGTAATGAAAGTACACAATGCAATTATCCTGCATGGCTTTGTCATGTTTACTACTGCACAGCTAATGCAAATACATAGATACAAAAAATACCGCAACTGTAACGCATTTTAGATCTAGGCATCAGTGAGTACGTATCAATGTGTAGGTTATTGTATTTTCATAATGGTCCCAACTTTGTCTAGAACCTAGCAGGCTGGCCCAACAATCAACGAACTCTATATGATGTAATATCTAGTTAAATAGCATTAAATTAGGGCAATAATTTAGACCTTCATGTTTAGGAAATGAAGAGAGGTTTGAAAAAAAGATGGAACCGTACTAGACATGTAAGGACAACTCCAACAGCTGACACATAGTATTAACATTTTGAGTGATGAGAAAGGGACTGTATATTAACATAAAAATATAAATATTATGAAAATAAGTTTTAAAATAGAACAGGCTATGTTTAAAAGTTTAGGTACAACACGTCTGCACCTAAGATATAATGAGAAAGAAATTTGAAAAGGATTGACTTGCGTGGTGTAATTATTATCAAATGAAAAATAATGATTACTTGCTTACACAACTGTTTACCTGAGCCATCAACAACAAATTGAAAGACATTTCTAACACTAACTGATAGTGCCAAACAAATAACAATTATATAAAAATTAAAAGTCTATGTAAGAGAGCTAACAGTAAAACAGCAAAAAATAGATGTTATCAATATTTGGCGTGCGAGTAAAATAGTGTGAATGAGGAAATAACTCCCCACGTAGTCAAAGGTTTCTCTTGGGAAAAATTTTAATTAAGATTTAAGCTCCTGCATGACTGCTGATGATCCCTTTTTTCCTTTGAATATCCTGAGCTATGGCAATTGCGCCTCCTTTCAGAAAACGAACAAAGTTATCTCCCACGAGTGGACCCATAGCATACAAACCCTTCTCTACCTGTGACTCATACGAGAATGGGTCTACATCCAGTAAGTTGTGCTTTAAATCTATCTTGTGCCCCTTCAAGAGACCGAGTGTAGTACCTTGAGAAGGCATAAATGAAAGATCCGGACCAGAGCCAATTTGCACCAAGGCCAATGAGATCTCCAGTATCTCCCTCTCCCCTTCTTCGTTCTCCAGTATAACCTGATGGTTCTCGAGGAAAGAATTCACCCTGTACTGAGCGTATGACTTATACCAGTCTGTCTGTATGTCCCCACACATCAGCTCATACATATGCACATACTCGGGGTAGATCGCTTTGGGCAGCTTTTTCAGCATTTGTGTAGGATTTCCGCACGGGGTCTCTCTAAATACATGAATGACATGTAGGTCTCTTTTACGAGCTGACAGAATGGCATCGGCAGCACTAAGTCCAGCACCGATGACTAACACGGGAAAGCTGTCATCATGCTCGGCTGCGGCGAGTGAATTATAGATGCCTTGCACGCTGTGTTTTACGAAATCGAGATTTTCTCCTGGAACACCCATCATGTTTGGGACATCGCTTGTGCCCGTTGCTAGGACAACACTTTTAGCTCTAACGCTAAACTGATCTTCGATACAATTGACATCATTCTCCAACCTCTGAACAGACACTTCCCAGATGTGATCAGCGTCGTGTGCCTCAACCTCACCAGTGTCCTGGTTCACCAGCTACAAAAAGAGCACAAATCTTATTAAAATTACTGCTATAGGAATAGTGAACTGCCTCAATGGTCAACAGCCAAATATAAGCTGGTCATTAGCCAATCGTGGGTTACCACTTGTCACGCATGGGTGGAGGTCGGATTAGAAGCTTTGGGAGCAATTTGGTTTGAAACACCAAGTGACGAATGGATGGCTAACACGTCTTGAAATTTTCAAGCTGATACATTCAACATCACTCATTTTTTTTCAGTCAAAAAGGAGACATTCAGTGGAATAGCATAGCACAAACCGACACCATAAATACATATTGCATTCCATCTTTTTCATGTTATCACCCGATAAGAGCAAATCTATATCTGCTTAAAACAAGTTTGTAGTGATTAGCTAACAGCTAAGTGCTCTTTCTATTTTATCCCACGACCAAACACGAGCGAAACGATTGTTTGGGAGCTTTATGATAAATGCATATGCGTACACAACTCACGAAAATTATTCGTCATCGGCCGTACCTAAACCCTTCTACTGAAATCTCATCAACAAATTTAACCATTTTTCAATAGAGTCGTTCAAGTATAATAATGATACAAAACACATATAAACCTATTTAAATATGTTACCAAGTCTTTGAAATTTGTAGACAATATCCTAAAACTTACCCATCTGATCGGATTATACATAAATAGAAAGGTTAATTTGGCCTACAATCGCCATTAAAACCTGACAAGCCTTTTTAATTAAAATTAAGACCGGCCAACGAAATGCCTATAAAGCCGTGCGACAGATGGTAGAACCATAAAGCCGTGCGCATTTCACAAGAAAAATCGTGCACATTTCCCCAGTCTATGGCATTGTCCAATTGCCGAAGGTTTCTGTAATAAACGTAGAAGTACTGAAAAGTAATCGTTTCTTTTTTGCCGATTCTGCCGGACTCTGACATGATATTTTTCTAACGATTTTTATAAGATTATTACATTATTTAACTGTAAGATTAATTATTCGATTTTGTAAGATTTAGTTATAAGTTATATTAAGTTATATATAATTTATAGTTATATTATAAGAATAATCATTCGAATTTACAAGATCGAAATATATAGTGACTGATGGTGTGCAATATGTTACTGTTATTATTTTTCTAAAGATTTCGTTGATGATACTACGACTGTGCCAAATATTGCTTTAATGCGAAGCCGTTTTTAATATTTGCAAAATTAAGTAATAGGCCTACATTTTCTTATAGATATACATCCATTTCTATGAAAACCAGCTAAAATTTGTTTAGATTTTTAAATTCAGCATAATCTTTTAGATATAAATACAGAAATCTAGATATCACTTCTTGATAATGGTTGCTATGACGTTTTGAAATGTAAACAAATTTGTGCATTGGTTTTCGTTTCTCAAACTTTAACACCAGTTTTCTCAGAACTATGTTTCGCACTAATGGTAAACATGCATTAAGCTGGAATCAAATTTTTTTGCAAAACAACTGAGAATTTTCTCCTTCTGCTAGTGTAGATAACTCTAAACCTCACACACCGACTTAACCATGGTTTCTGTGACATGATCCATTTCTTTATTTTGCTCCAGTTTGCACAAAACTTCCAGACACACGTGAATGCTAATGCTTGCTTTCTGTTACAGATACTGTCAAAACTATTCTACATTCAACACAACCAACTTTCAAACGGTGTATATTACACAGCAGATTGCCATTTTACTTCTAATATTGCACTTCTCCTATTGCAGGGGAGAGATATAAACATATAATCTTTTCCTTTCATTATTGCTGTTTGTTGTACATAATAACACCCAGTACATTGCAGCTACCATTGCAGTTATCCTATTGCACTGCAGTGCCATTTGACTGCTAATATTGCAATTCTCAACCAGCTGTACTCTTTTTTTTCCATTATCATTTTGGACGTGGGCTGTATGACAGGGAATTTCTAGTAGTCTATATAATATAAAAGGTATAGTATAAAAGACATAGCGAAAACAGATTGCTGAAAACATTTCTTAATTCCTATGCCACATATATACTCCAGATTTATAAATTTATAAACAGTGGCAGGTAATGTAGTAGCCATTGGCTGAGTTTCTTTATCCAATGAATTTGAGTAACTTAAGCTAGTAACTTAAGCTAATATTTTAATATTTACTATAATAAGAGCCGTGTCTGTCCGAAGCCAGCTAAGAGTGTTACTAAGAGTGTTAGGAAAAAAGACTGCACTTCACAGGAACCAAACCCACACATTCGGATGAACGAATGTGACGCCAAGCGGACTGCCACTGAACCATGCAGCCACCTTGCCATGTTTCGGGCTAGGGCTAGTTGACGCTTCGGGCTAGTTCATAATTATCTACAATCTAGGGTTTGCAGATAACCATGAACTTTTGAAAAAATATATGCATTTACCTATAACCATCACCCATAGTCAGTGTTGCAAAGTTTCACAAGTAACCTTATAAAACTGCTACAGCAGAATTATAGTCTTGACTAGGTTTTGCAACGATACATCATGGACTAGTTGGGAGTTATCTACTCAACCATCTGCGCAAAAGAAAGCCACATGACATTGAGTATGACTGAAGTGCTAGCCTCAATTAAATAAACTGTTGGTACATTTTTAGATTGCATCTTGGGAATTTCTAAACTTTGAAAGGCCTAATGCTAACAATAGATAATATGATCAAACCAAATAATGCTTTTATTTCCACATGACAAAGATGAGCAGACAATTTCTAGCTTGAATTACAGCCATGATTTCATTAGCACATGACGCGAATGCTTGACCTAAATTGTGATCTCATTAACTGCTGATCAGTGCCTGAGTTGTAAAGGTCTAGAATATTCTTAACCCATGAGAGTGAGAGTAGCCATTTATTGATTAGTACAGTTGCTTGGTTACCGCGAGGCTCCTGATGTCTGCCTAACAAAAGCACCAATTAAGCTGAGTCATCACGCTGCCGCTAGCCGTAATTGTTCCGCCTGAAAAGCCTTCTGCGTCACTTAATATTTAGGGTAATGCTTACAACTGGTGGCTCGCTCTCCTTGTTTGCAGGTGGAGGGCAGTATGAAATTGAATGCTAAACAAGTAATGAATAAGGACACGGTCTACCCTCATATCACAAAGTTATGACATAAATATAGCCAGTGCCAATGGCAAGCTCACATCCTTTGATCCACGATATATTCTTCAGGATTATTTTAGCTAAAAACTGTTCACAACGAATCATAGCATTTATCCAGTGATACACTTGCAAATTTAAACCTACTCAGCTTATTAGGGGTTAAGGTCACTTCAGACTGCCTTTTCCCCAGTTTTAGACAGAAAACATTGATTTAAACTGATACATGGTTATATTGTCAGCAATTTGAAGCTTTGCTGAAAACACTTAATAAGTGCTAAAAAATATTTTTACCACAAATTGTGCATGACCTTGAAACTTTTATAAAATTCCAAAAATGGAATGTGTCTGGAATATTTTAAAGCCACTTCAGAACCCATTACAATTAACTCATAAAATCGGAAACACCACTTTAAACCACTACGCAAAATGCTCTTTATGAAACATTGTGTTTTCTAGCTCTAAATATTAGCACTTCATAACATCTTTAGATACATAAACTACACGAAACCGTGAACATTTGGTTTTTTGAAAAATAGCAATACCACTTTTATCCTTCCGACAACTAGTTTTATGATTAATGGAAATTAAGTTTTCGTAAAAATTTCAGCAGATTAAAATCCAATTAAAACAGCAAGTTGCGATTTTAACTAGGGTCATTCATATCAGTTCGCCATAATTAAAAATTCACGCCAATTCAATGAACAAAAAATCTCAAAAATTATCCCGACTACATGGAAACCTATAATAGAAACCTGCCAGCAATTATTTCTTCAAAAGAAGAGCAACTCCTATAATAACCGCAACAGAAGCTCAAAGTATGTCTTACTATAATCTGAACTTATAAAAGATGGTAAGACAGATTTCAGTCAGGTCGTTGCCCTCACGCTACACAAGGAAATACTGTATGGGCTCCAAATATACATCTCAATGGAAGTATGTTTGATATGAAGGCCAACAAAGAAAGATGGAGTCATAAGGCTTAGCCAATGAATGCCGACGAACAAGATCGCTGCTGTCTGAGTTTTTGTTTAGTTTTTCATATAACTTCTGCAATGCTTTAATTTCAAATACCTTAGCTATTTCTAAAGAGCATATTGGAGGAATTGCTATAATCTTAGCCAATCACAGATCATGTGACTTTGACTAGCGTAGAACTTTGGCACTGACCACCCATGTGTAGCTACGCTATCGCTGTATGGGCATTTAGTATATAGCATACGCATGCAGCCGTAACAAGTAGCAACGTGACAAGCGATAGTCATGCCATATATTTCAGGAACACAACATGAGTCTGCAAAAATCGGAGTGTTTACAGTTGATGGAGGAGCGTGTCACAGGCGTGTCCGGGTGAAGAGATAAGAAAGTTGGCAACAACCCAAGGCAACCAGGCCAAGATATAAAGATATAACCTTTGAGGTAGAATTACTGATGTCATATACACTATGTTTCCATGGTGCGCAGTACTGCGAAGCAGCCCCCTCCGAAGTCGAGGGGATTGTACGTTTCCATGCTGCGCAGTGGTTTTCAACAAATACCGCAAATTAGCCAGAGAAGAGAAATTGTATAAATCGAATCGCCTGATGGAGAAATAGAATCGATCACGGATACCGAACGTCATAAACAGTCTTTTTTATTACTCTGTCGTCATTATACTTTTATTTACAATACACATTCACAAGGTTTTACAAACCTTAACACACTTTTTACATAGTAATATATTTTTAATAAGTATTTTTAAGTAATATATTATTTAAACGTTAATTTAGGACTTGCCACCTATTTTTCGAAGTGTTGGCATCGATATCAAAGTCCAGGAAAGTAATCACCTCATCATCCTCGTGAATGCAGACTATAATTAAATTTATGTGAAAGAAGATCGGAAGAATAGTGAAAAAACAAGATTAGCAGGACAACCTTTGTACTAGTTTATGGCCATCGAAAAATCTGTCTCCACGGCATGAGAGCTATGCGCAGCCACTGCGCAGTCGCTGTTTCCTTGCTGCGAATTTGCACTGGCTTCGCACTGATCAGTGCGCAGTGATTTCAGTGCGAAGACGCCGTTTCCATGATTCGGAGACATCGCAACTCCGAAGCACTGCGCATCATGGAAACATAGTGATAGAGGCTTGTGTTACAATGAATGGCCTCATCTTAGAAAATATTTGCTTAGCGAAGTATACACGGTATACTGATAGCTTTTTTCTGCAAATGGCGTAACTGAAGACATGTAGACATAAAGGAAAGCCAACGCACAGATATGTTAGTCTGAAGAAAACAAGAAAGATTTTGTTCGCCTGGTTAAAAAAAATTAATTAACTATGTAACTGTAGCAATGAACAGATTAAATTTAATGAATTGTTTTCTTCTACAAAAATAAAATTAATCTCCACTTGTAAGATTTAAGGGCGGAAAGGGAAATTTTGTTGCTGCCTGGCGCAATACTCCAATATCTGGTACTCGTTTTTAGTACACATCAGGGATTCAGTAGTGTTTACAGTGTCTGTTACAGTGTCTGTTACAGCTCACACTGCCTGGAACTATTGATATTTTTCATTCTGAAAAACTTTTTGTAGACTTTGACACAATTTTTAATGAGCAGCAAAGAGGTAAAAGACATGACAATCATTTTATCAAAACTGGGCAATAAGTCTGCATGAGAAGGTCCTCTTTGTATCTTGTTAAACCTCTCATATTTGATTTTAGCTTACATTTCTTTGAATTTCTATTATTTGAACATCTCCAAATTAACCTGTCTGCCTGGATGAAAAGGAGACAATTACTAGCTACGTGTGATCTTTGAAGGCCCTCCCATGATGACTCTACTAAATGACATACCAACTTTAAATGTTTATTTTATATCTATTATAAAGTTCATGATCTTTCAAGGTTTGGGTCGTCATCTTTATGTGACAATTATTATCTGATATCGCAGTATGGAAACACAGTAATGCGTATGATAATAGGTTTTCAACTCAATTCAGATTTTGTGATATGAACAAACAGCGTGCAACCTCTATCAATTATTTTGAAAACATTATCACTAGATTCTTTACAATCTTCTAACTAATGCCCGTTCTCATCACAGAGAAAGGCATTTCAGACGCCATGCGTCAAACCATTTATTTGATTTCATTGACTGACTGCTGCCCTTTTTTACGATTCTTGTATGGCATAATTAGGAAGCATTTCTGTTTGGAATGAAATTATTGCCAATAAAGTGCTAAAAATAATACTTTACAGTACAGTGAATGTGCATGAAAGCCTGAGATCTAAGGAAATATAGCATAGCGACGCACAATAGGCTTTCGTTGTAACAAAACATTTAAAGACCTTTTACATGCCATGATCACCAGGATAAGACTATGTTCACATGACATCCAAATTAAGGTACATCGTAAGCCCCTTTATTTAGAGACCTTCAATATTCCAAGAATGCTGCCTCCTAGAAGCTGACACAACATCTCTAAATACAGACTATTGACACTGTTAACACTGTTAACACTGAGATAATTCTTACATTCATCTAGGCCAGAGGCTTCTTAAAGTTGTACTTGCACCAAATTTTCATTTGATTTTATCAGAATGTATATCATCTATCACTTGCGATGGTTCTTCATGTTTGGGGTGGTCTGACCACTAAAATGTTTCAAGATTAAAATTGGCAAAACTTTATCAAAGTGAAACGCTCAGTTTGAAGTGGATAAATTTGCGATGTATATAGCGACGTATGGGGAAAAGAGTCCACAGGCGATAAATATATGGTCTCTTCTTTAGCCAATCATTAGCACGAATCTTTCGAAGGACCTCCACTTGCGGTCTAACATAACAGCCGAATGATAACAACCGGATGATAACAACCGTATGATAACAACCGTATGATAACAACCAGATGATAACAGCCGTATGATAACAACCGTATGATAACAACCGTATGATAACAACCGTATGATAACAACCGTATGACAACAACTGGATGATAACAACCGTATAGTAACAGCCATATGATAACAGCCATATGATTACAACTATATGATACCAACTGTATGATAACAGCCATGTGATAGCAACCAGGTGATAACAACGATATGATAACAGCCATATGATAACAACCATATGATAACAACTGTATGATATCAACTGTATGATAACAACCATGTGATAGCAACCATATGATAACAACCGTATGATGACAATTGCATGATAATAACCGTATGATAACAACCATACGATAACAAATGTATGATAATAACCGTATGATAACAACCATACAATAACAAATGTATGATAATAACCATATGATAACAACCGCATAATAACAGTCGTACGATAACAGAGCCAGTCACCGAAATACAATAATGGTGATAATTGGCTCTATCTCAACTTGGAGAGGCTGACAATTATCAACAATTAAACAACCATGGTACAACCTACAGGCTTGATTCTTTAGATACATAAATATTGCCACCCAGCAGAATCCCCTTTGTATGAGGAGACTATCATTAGATCAGAAGAGAGATACTACAGTATTTGAGTGGTACTAACATTCTTGCTGATGAAAGTTGAGTATTCGTAATCAACATAGTGTTTATAATGTCATAAAATACAGATATTAATAAACGCTCTCATATTGGCAGTTGACCCACTGCGTATGATATCTCTTCAATAGAAATCCAAACAACATTGAGAGTTCAAGGAGACCGCCCAAACAGACCCTGGGTGTTTGGATTCTATAAATGAAAGACTGCCAATCTATTCTTTTCTGAAACAGAGTCACGTTCAAACTAATTAATACTATCAGTAAATTCCGCGATGCCAGTGTCTTCCATTTTCAATCATATAGCCTGCAGATGGGTGTTTTTCAAGAACCAGATGGAGTTGTGAAACCAAATACTTTTGGCGATTCAGCGGAAGGCATGGAGCATATGCGTGTGAAATTAAGATGAAATTGGCCAAAACATTTGCCTACGAAATCCCTACACAGACGAACAGACAGACAGCCACAATGACAAGTGTCATTAATAAATTAAGATAAACGATGGCGCTACGGATGGCACTACGACAGACATAAACTCAACTGACCTGCGGAGACACAGGCACTTTCTCCACTGCAGTAACTCGACATCCATTCATGAAGTTGCTGGTCAGACATTTTGCCTTAACATAATGCTCATAGTAGCTGGTTACCTCATGCATGTTGGCCCTTTCTCCTATGTTGTACGTCGTATCTACGCCCATTCTCTCACTGCGCAGAACAAAGGGTAGACAACATAGACAAGATCATGGCCACAAAAGACCAAATATTGATATCTCAAATCTACCCTCGCCAATCATTGGGCAGTTAACGTTGGTAAGACAAAAAGAAAGAGTGCTGAAAAGAATCTGAAATCAAAATAATTTTTTTGCGATTGAATTTCTCCAAACTATGAAATAAAATAACATATACGAACCCTACATTAGCATATCAATGAAATATTGGCTTTTCTGGAAAACAAACTAAACATGACTCATGAGCTGCTGCAGAAACCAAGTAATTTAGAAAATCTACGGATACCCAGCAACTTAATGTGCAGACAACTTCTCATCATTCGCAGCAAATGCATATGAGAAATCGCCAGTCATTTGTAAATGTTTATTTATGAAAGTCGACAGGTGCCTTTAAGCCGGTACTAGCGGCCTGAGCAGAGCAGCAGCAGACTGAGCAAACAGCTGCTCAAATCATGCCAACTCATCATCAATACCCGTCAGATTGTAGAACACAATGTTATGTCTACAATCTTATTGATTAGCCCAACGATCTCCTCTTGGCCATAGTTAAGCGTTGTGAATTCGGATATCAGAATAAAAGGTTGCTATGAGCAATATGAGCAATGAGCACTAACCAAAAGCTATGTCTGTGATACTGAACACACATCCTGTGGGTAGATTTTATACTTGTGATTGAATAATGCAAACCATTTACACTTTCCTGAGAATAATATGATACATTTTAATAAAATATGCTGCAAGTAAACAAGGGCATATGAAGGTTTGCCAATATGTTGCTACTTAGGCCGTGCTGGACGATAGGTAATCTCATAACAGGGATCACGGTTGTACAGGAATAAATGATATACATATCATTTATACTTCACGCATTCAATAAAACCACGTCTATTGTCTTTATGGTCTATTTCATCATCATTATATATATATAAAGAATAAGCAGTCAGGCCTACTGCCAACAGCACTCTATGCCCTGTTAAGTACAGTGTTATAAATAAATAACTCGAGTGTTGGAATCGGTTAAAAGTTATCTTTTTCCAGTTTGAAGTTTCTCTCTGGAATAGCTACAGGTCTGTTTTATGATTCATCCCCACACAGGTGAAGAGTGCAGAAACAGAACTCTAGTGACTCCAGAGAATATCAAGCCAAAAAAATATAGGTACAGTGTTTTTACACTAGCTATTAATATTGATATACGTATATATATACATGTATATATATATACGTGTATATACTCATGCTACATATACATGCTATATATACATGTATATATATATGTATATATATATATACATGTGTGTATATATATACATGCGTGTATATATATACACATACGTGTATATATATACATATATATATATATATATATGTATATATATAGAAGTCTATATGTCTTCTATTTATATGTATATATAAATAGAAGTCTATATATATATATGTATATATATATATATACATATATTGGCATTATATATACATATATATACATATATAGTTCATGCAGTTGAACTATATGCATAGTTCATACAGTTGAACTATATGCATAGTTCAACTGTATGACTATGGAATACCAGTTATACTGGCCATAATGTGCACTACATGTAATATGCACTACATGTAATATGCACTACATAAGAACTACACATGCACCGTTTATGCATGTCATATGCACTACATATACGCTACATGTAATATGCAAACCTCTCATTTTGAACTTTAAAATGATGCAAACCTTTGCTGTTGGAGGTAAAGTTTAAAAGGAAAGTCCGGCAACTCCATCCAACTACTTCTACTCAACGTCTTCATGTCCCTCTGCACATTCTAGAGGAAAGCGAGTAGTTTATTACTAGAGTTACTGAGTGACCACTTATCAAGATAAGGATATATTCAGGAGTGACAAAGCTGTGGCAATCTCACCCAAATTACCACAGCTTTGTCAGCCATAAATGTCTGATGTCACGCAGTGCAAGAATGCAGTGCAAAGAGTGTTACTATCTGACAAGATATATAACTGCTGAGCTTCATCATTAAAGATGAACACAACATTTTAGTAGATTTTATCAGAAAGTATCCATATTTTCTATTATTTGTGATTATTTTTGATGATTGAGGTGATCCGACTACCAGAACATTTCAGGATAAAAATAGACAAAACTTGATTGCAGTTAAGACACCGAGCATCTGAATATTGAGCTTTATTCATTGCTAAAGTTAATACACAGATTGTGCATCCAAGCTGCAGTTCAATAACACGACTTCATCCCAATAACTTATTGAAAAAAAATCTTCATTCCAAAGGCTGACACAATACATGTAGAAGTGGAGTTGTAAGTTGTGTTTAGTTGGATCATTAAGTGCCTTCAGATCTACCATTAATATACATTATTTTGGAAGACGAACAAATCTATTAACTAAAACAAAGGTATATATGTACTCTTGAGCAAAAACCGGCCTTTTAAGAATACTATAAACCCATGGCTGCTTGGTAACAACATCCATATAAAGCCAACTCATGTGATTGTTGGCTGTAACTATGAGGGTGTGTAATATAAATATTAGCAGTCTTGCTTAGGTTCGATCACTTTTATAAACATATTCAAATAACAACTGCTCAGCTACCAGTATAAACACTCGTGCAGGAAAAGATATCAGATGTTATCAAAGACAGCCAGTTGTATTATGTAATATAAAAGCATATAGCAAACATCGCTTTCAACTGCAGTCTGACAAATGGATAATTGTGCCACTTTCAACAATAACTAATATTGATACAGGATAATTTCATACTATTCTCATTTAGGCTACTGATTGAATTTCCTTCTATTCCTGCCTATAAGGCATGCTGCTACCACTTGTCATGCCATTTTGAAAGCGCTGACTTTCACCTGTACAGCTCATTTTGACTAGGTTTTGCCAGCGGCTCCTTCAACAGCGCTGAATTCTTGCGTTACTCGCCGGCAAGTAGCCGCGGGTACTCGGCACGTAGGTTTTCATTTCACCACCCTCGGCACGTAGGTTCTCAATCACCGATAGCCCTGTGATCTTGTCACCAGTGCTTGTGGGGTATATGGAAATCACCCTTTACTTAGAATACTTTTCAAATACGCATAGATGTATATGATTGGTTACATAGGAGGCATTCGGATTGTGATACCATCCCACACACAACTGTAGTAATCTTACAATAATTGCCTTGTTTCAGGTACATGAGGTTATATGACCTCAGGTCGGTGGACAGTAAATAAGCGCACAAATGGCGATGCAACAGCAAAGGCCGTAGCCCGAGACCTTCTATCAATATTTTAATGTTTTTAGGCTATCATCACACTTGCCTTATAACAAATGCATTTGATATATGCTAAAGATGTTCTGTTGGATTTATTCGCAGATCAATAAAGTAATTGATGAAGAAGATAACTATGTTTATGGATATGCAGTAAACGGAACATACCGAGTACACTATTCCACCGTAGATCTTGCTTTAGTATTTTGTCACCTGTACCCCCAGGAAGTACGTATCAAATTCAAGGTTTTATATATCTAACAACAAATATAATGGGTAGCTAAATATGATGGCGGATTACAATTAATACGATTAATTATGATATTTGTCTGACAACCAAACCACTAAAACCTGACAGAATGTAACATGGTTAACTTCATGGCGAACACTACATATACCAAATCCTGACAAGAACAAATATGTCCTAAAGGTATTGCAATGCTATCATGCTGTTAATGCGTGCTCTGATACAGTTATTGTATTGTTGTAGTATTGTTATTGTAGGCTCTATACAGGTACTGCATGTAAGACCAACTAGTACAAGTCTGCTACACTTGATCGAATGCCCCCATGTTCCCCCACGAAGCTAAATACATGAAACTTAAAGTACTCATGGTATTGTGTACTCGTTGTTTACAAGTTAGCCTTCCCAAAGAGTCTGTGAACGAATTCTGTGTCAATGCCTAATTAATGTTTTTTCAACAAAATGAATGCATTATGCATAGCCATTCACAAAGTTGAAAGCTTTTTTTATAGCTGCATTTTTTAGTTACAGAAAGATGCTAATAAGAATGACAATATTGAATTCCATAGGCCACTTTCCCATATTTTCAACAAGAGCCCTTGAACAAATAGAGCACTGAGGCTAGACCCTGATGGCATATTCGTTCTGAGGTCATTTTGCATGGAATAGAGCTGCAAACAAAAACACAAGGGCGTTATCTAATTTGAACACCTGCCAAGTCTGCCAGATTTGACGGCTGACCAGCGATTGGTTAACAACATGATCACTCCATAACTATTATTGACCGAGTTCTTAGTTAGCTATAAATCTAAGGTGAACATCACATCAGTAAAACTTCTGAGCAGTCAAGTGGAAAGAAGAAGGACTGGAGGGGACATGTTTCGTCATATTGATATTAACTCGAGTCGGGCTACTTGTTGTGAAAATTATTACTTACTTTGAAAAAAAATGCAATGGATGCCAACATAGTACAACATCCGGTCAAAAGGAAGCAGGACTTTTAGATCATATTAACATCTAACGATGTAAACATCACAAAAATGTCTGGAGTCTTAGGAGAGTTCATCTGGAAAACAATCTTTCAACAAAGTCAATTTTACGAGCAAGATGTATCATCCAGATAAACGTATCTTTGATAAATAACATTGTTCCAATCCAATCACAAAAACAAAACCTTTTCAAAAGTTGCTTCATCCAGATATAATATTAATTTTATCGATTCATAGGCAAGTTGTATTAATATTTAGCTACATGAGTCATAAGGCACTATCAGTTACCGAGTATATAGCCAATACGCAGCAGCCGTAACAAAACTATTGTCTAGACAGCACTTGAATTAGGTTAAACATTATATTTTCCAAAGACTTTAGTCTGGATTGAAAAATATTTAGTGGCTCTACTAAGTAATAATTGTAATATGTAATTGTAATATTTAGCATTGTTTTTTATTCTCAAAATACGTAGATAAAAAGTGACAAACATTACAAAAAAATGCAACAAAATATTAAACTGTCTAGGAAAATGATTTCTAATTATAGCAAAAGATTCAAAGAAAATTTAAAAACTACTAATAACATAATGTTTAAAACAACAAAAAATGTTGAGCTAGTTATTCCATAGCTGGGCCGTTGAGAGGATAAATCATAGTAAGATATTTCGGTGGGTCAGTATGCATAACGGAAGATTAATCCTAGAAAATGCAAGTTACGTATTTCCTGTTCCATATGAAGCCAAACTCATGACGCTAGAACCATGCCCAGTGACTTGTATAACAAAGTAGCCATCTTCGCTAAAGGTTGCCTTATACAGCCCCTTCTAGACTTTCACCAGACCCTGTAGCTAACAAAGACCAAGGAAATTCCCCGAATCTTTGCCTTACCGGATAAACCAAGGGCAATAGGTTGATTAGATTTGATCACAAACCAATTTATCCATCTAATCCGAAATGTATATATGTCACGTGAGAAAAGTGAGTTTTGAGGAATGTTCATGAACAATTATTAAAGTAAATTTAGGGCAATATACTATGACAAGTTCACGAAGAAAAACTGTGGAAAGGTGAAGGACAAACACTACGGTAAGCTGAACTAAAGCAAGCAAAGGTTGTTTTTTGTTGATTTTAAAGGAACTCATCGTGTTAAAATTGTTATAACTGAAAATTCTCTATTAGACAGCAATTTACATCTTTTTAAAAAATTTCCAAAGAAACTTATAGCCTAATAGAAAAAGTTCTGTTAGGTATTGCTGTATTAGAGTGAAGGCAATTGGGATACATCCTCACATGTACATGTGAATGCTGATGAGATATGTGAAAACACACTTGATTTCTAGCCCTTCGAGTCAATCAAGCCCACATTGACCGATAGTTATTTTGATAAAAACGTTTTTCACCTAATTATACTAGAGAATGACGACAGTACCTGCCATACACCACCAGGCTGATGTTCCTTTCCAATAACGAGATGGCTGACGGCCCTCTCCTTCTGTCGGACCCAGTGAAGCTGGCTAGGAATATCGCTGCCCATATCAGCGTAAGGGTGGCAAAGCTGATCAAAGACAAGAGCAACAGGGTTGTCTGTTCTTCCTTGAAGACCATCACTCAGCTCTTGGAGATCCTGGCAAACAAACGGTGACCTTCACCTTCACTACCTGCGAGATCCTGTATGTGTCAACAAATGATATTTACATGACTTTCTGATATGAAAAACCTAAAACCTTGACACAAAAAGTAACAGGAAAACTTTAGAGCAAGCTGCAGTGGACAAAAATGGCTAAAAAATTGCAAAACCTCTATTTAGGAAGTTTAGATAATTCTATTGAATCAGATGTGTGCAATGCGCGTAAAGCAGTCAAACACAAGGTTCCAAATCAAGGGACAACCAGAGTCAGCCTGTAATTAACTACTTTAAAACATTGAAGGAGTTTCTTTAAGCTAAACTAAGAAAACTAGTAGACAGCAGAAGTTAATAATAAACAGTGGCTACCATTTCAGTAAACGGTATATCATTATTCTGATATGCCAGCCGCATATGCAAAAGATCATCCTCAGGGACTTCCTGTGGTTGATAGTATGGGGTCCAGCCAGAAAGCAGGTATGATAGAGATATTGCAGAAGGGCCATTGCCTAAATAAGCATATGGAATATGGTCGCACTTCAATTTTTTCATGCTATGTGAAAAACTGATTAGTAATGCTGAGCATGCCTATCAAAAATGCAAAACGATCTGCAAAACAACAAATTGAAAGACATCCTAGAAAAGTTTTTCACAAACCCATTTCACACCAAAAGAAACTTGTTCCTTTCTCAATAAGTCTCTAACTTGAAGTCTTTTTTATACAGAGATTATGAAAACTAAAGTGTTTTGACCGAATTAGCTCGACGCTTTATTCACGGTTAAATATTTATTTTACACAGCCAAGTTGAACACTACTTGGTTGCAACAAACTCGGTCTAACTACTTGTAATCTCATTCCCAGCAAAATATGTTGCCATAAGATGTAAGCCTAGTAGTCCTTACCTACTACAAGTACATCAACTTCCTTGCAGGTCATCGCAGAGTTGGTATAATATTGCTGGCATAGGCAACTGCCTGGGGCCACCCGCCCCTTGAACACTTGTAGGTTGCTTGTTCAGAGATGAGCTTTACATGATAACCAACCAAATGCTGGAAGGAACAGTCAATCAACTAACGATGCATTAATGTACTACGCCTAGAATTGCAAAACCCGATAATGATAGACAATGAATTTTAGTTGGCATCCTGAAACTAGCAACAACCACATATTTTAATGTATGACGTTGAGAACAATATTTTTGGCAAACAGGTAAACAAAAGCGCTACAACGGACTAAAAGTAACAGCCATGACAATTCTGAATTACATATTGCACCTACTAGTGTAGCCGGTAAATTAAGGTAAACATCTAAATACATTTACGTATGCAATTGAAGTATTGGTGATACCGACAGGGCAACTAAATGCAAAGCAACAAAACTAAAAAAACCTTTAGGAATACACGTTCAAGCAAAATCAAGTTAATCAAGCCATGCATATGATAATAGTCTGATTTTACGATTCTGAAATATTTTATAGTTGTCAATATCGTCCATGTAAAAACCTTTGCTAAATATTTAACAACGGCTAGATACCATGCAGAGAGCACGTACTTTCCGCTACCTACAGCGTAGAACAACTGCAGAAAAATCGAACAAACCTGCTTAAAGCATGCTTGACAAATCAGCGTTAGCCTTGGAGTATCAGCTGTTGCTTTTATCGTTTGCCTATGCGTGTAATAAACCATCTTAAATCTTGCGTCTAGAATCCCACGCTTGAAAGTGTGTTCGCGATAGTCAATTTTATGGTAAAACCATAGAGGTCTCATCTCTATAGTTAATGCCAACCCCCGCTATCGGAGAGAAATCACGTTGTTTGTATGGGTTTTATTTCATACAAGTCTATGATTAAAGCGTTATTTAAGTGTACATGTATTATGGCAGGGTCTGGCATAGACTCTGTTAAAGGATCGCTTTCTTTGCCAACCGTTAAAGCTTTAGCATATCATTTGAAGAGTGCGGTACCTTCGGCCACCTCATCGAATAGAAAATACTGGTCGTGCAGTTACAACAAAAAGCCAACGTATTTCTGTTTGGTTTGGGTTCAAGGCGTAATTGTAAATGTATGTTATGTCCTTTTGACTGGTATAGCTAAACATTTTTTTATTTTGACCCTGAAAATGTTGCTAAGATTAATGCGATTTGAAAAAGTGAGATGGCTTAATGAATTGCTTCACTCCTCCAGACTTGAAGTGTCATGCTACTAATTGCTGTTGATCGGCAATAAGCATTTAATTCAAGGGTCTTGTATTAAGAGTATCGTTCGGTAAAATCCCAAACTTATTTTAATATGATCAGCCTAGTTTGAACAAGCAATTATATTTTTAGTATGAAGTCACTAACAATATTTTAGAGGCCTCACATATTGTGGGTCATGTAACACCTGAAGGGAAGCTGGGAAGGGGCCTCCCCAAAGCTAACCGGCTGCTTGTAGCTTCACTTCTGAAATTTAACTAGGTCTGCAAACAGACACAAGTATGCATTTTCTGGAGTTCTTCATAAAACCAACAAACTTATATCAGCAAACTTACAGAAAATATTTCCCCAGCTTTCCTCTTCCTTTTGTTCAAGGACTTCTCTCCTAGGATACCCATTACCAAATTCATGAGCACATCCAAACGAACCTCAATATTTTCATACTCGGCCCTTACCAAAGCCCATCTCTATAGACACTGATAGCGTCTCCTCCATACTCTAACACAGTGAGAGCCCTTCTTATCCAGTGCTACCAATTGCATGCAGCGGCACAAAAAGTTTCATGCGATCACGACATGTATGCGGGGATGTGACAGATGTGATCAGACAGTAGTGATGTGACCCGCTCACATCACCACTGTTTGGTGATAATAATGAAAAATTGTTGAACTCCATAATCAGTACGCAACGCGCCAATCAGATGCACCAACTTGAGAAGTACTACTGAAGTGGTTTAAAATGGTCCAAAAAATGTTAAAAGCAGGCCAACACTGAAGCAGTGACAATGCACAAAGCATCATACAACTCAGAAACTCACCAAATATGTGGACGCTCAAAGACCAGGTGTAGCAAATTCAAATATAACTGAGTTAACACTAATTTACAAAATAAAAGTTGGTCACATTAGTGTATTTGGGAAGGAAGATCGCCGAGGCCAGGGCTGGCTACCTGACCGACATCGAAGTGGCTGACGTCATGACTGGGACGAGACAGAGCTTGGCAAAAGACACAACCGCCGGTGAGACTTCTAGTTGGCCGAAGGTTGGCTGCTGAGTCAGACATGCTCCTGATTCAGACGTGCTACTGATGGGGCGGAGCCGTTTAGAGAAGAGGGCATAAAAGGAGTGCCTGAGCAACGATGATCATAGATCCCTGGTAGTCTCTTGCATGCTGTTCATTGTCCACCTTGAATTGCTTGTATTATTATATATATGGTGAAATATATATATATCTTATTCCCTTGCACTGAGTGGTTTTGATTCTTGTAGAGCAGTAAAAGGAACACAACAGTTTCCTTGACATATTGTCAAACTAGCATTATAGGGGTGTAGGAATGGCAGTTTTAAAGTGTCTTAAATTGTCAAATCTAAGCTGTTTTAGATATGGTCTAGTAAGATATAGACATGTTAAAAATGTGCATTCGTATAGTACAGAGGATGTTTAAGATGTGGTCTAGTATAATATAGAGGTGTTTAAGATGTGGTCTAGTATAATATAGAGGTGTTTTGGATGTGGTCTAGTATAATATAGAGATGTTTAAGATGTGGTCTAGTATAATATAGAGGTGTTTAAGATGTGGTCTAGTATAATATAGAGGTGTTTAAGATGTGGTCTAGTATAATATAGAGGTGTTTTAGATGTGGTCTAGTATAATATAGAGGTGTTTTAAATGTGGTCTAGTATAATATAGAGGTGTTTAAGATGTGGTCTAGTATAATATAGAGGTGTTTAAGATGTGGTCTAGTATAATATAGAGGTGTTTAAGATGTGGTCTAGTATAATATAGAGGTGTTTAAGATGTGGTCTAGTATAATATAGAGGTGTTTAAGATGTGGTCTAGTATAATATAGAGGTGTTGAAGATGTGGTCTAGTATAATATAGAGGTGTTTAAGATGTGGTCTAGTATAATATAGAGGTGTTGAAGATGTGGTCTAGTATAATATAGAGGTGTTTAAGATGTGGTCTAGTATAATATAGAGGTGTTGAAGATGTGGTCTAGTATAATATAGAGGTGTTTAAGATGTGGTCTAGTATAATATAGAGGTGTTTAAGATGTGGTCTAGTATAATATAGAGGTGTTTAAGATGTGGTCTAGTATAATATAGAGGTGTTTAAGATGTGGTCTAGTATAATATAGAGGTGTTGAAGATGTGGTCTAGTATAATATAGAGGTGTTTAAGATGTGGTCTAGTATAATATAGAGGTGTTTAAGATGTGGTCTGGTAGGAGATAGAGTTGTTCTAGATGTAGTCTGGCAGGACATAGAGGTGTTTTAGATATCGTCTGGTATCATATATAAGTGTTTTAGGTGTGGTCTGTTGTGGTGTAAAGGTGTTTTGGTGTGGTCTAGTGTGATATAAAGGTGTTTTAGATGTGGTTTGGCAGGATATAGAGGTGTGTTAGATGTGGTCTGGTATGATATAGAGGTGTTTTTGATGTGGTCTGGTATGATATAGAGGTGTTTTTGATATGGTCTGGTGTGATATAGAGGTATTTTAAAGGTTGGAGAATCTAAATAGTTGCTGGTCTTAGTCTAACAAGTGTATAGATATGCAGACAAGCCTTTCAGCTTCATGTACGTAACAGTGTGCAATCAGGCTACGATGACCCTGGTATACGATTTTTTCGCCTTATAATGTAGAACTTGATGATTTTTTGCTCTCTCCAAATAGAATATATTTTGCCTTCTCCATATGAAATACTTTTCGCCATACGATACTAACACAAATTTCTTCAAAAATCAAATTTGGCAGTAGGTGTGCTGATTACATTGGAATAATAAATAAGCTGATATGCTATTTGCCGAAATCCCTCTAATGACGAATGAAAAAAATACGATGCTCGATCTCGCTCAGTTCGGCGTTATCCCACGACCAAACGAGTGGGAGCGAAGTTTGAGAGTTTTTATGATAAATGCATGTGCACACAACTTGCGAAAATTATTCATCAACAATGAGACAAACCCTTGTTTTGAAATCTGATCAACAAATTTCACCATCGTTTTGTAGAGTCGTTAAAGTATAATAATGATGCAAAACACATATAAGCCTATTTAAATATGTTACCAAGTCTTTGTAAACCGTCGGCATTACCTATCTTAAAACTTACCCATCTGAACGGATTATACACAAATAGACAAATTAATTTGGCTGAAATTTATCACAAAACGCTTGGCAAGCTTGGTTTGATAAAAGTTAAGACCAGAAATTGAAACGCCGAGCGACAGAGAATAGAACGATTAAGTCGTGCGCATTTCATGGAAAAATAATGTGCACATTTCACCAGTCTATAGCGTTGTCGAATTGCCGAAGGTTTCTGTAATTAAGATAGGAGTACTGAAATCATTTCATGAAAGTTTCATTATTGCCGATTTCAAAGTAACTGACATTTTAGACACTCCTGAGTGCTTTGGTATTCTAACTGATGTCCAACGCAGTGTAAGTAAAGGAAATGACGATGATTTTTTTTCTAACGATCTTTGTGAGATTATTACAATATTTAATTATAAGTTCGGATGACTACAGAACAATGACTACGTAGTACAGATTTTCTAAAAATCTATATAAATATCACAACTTCTTGATATTGGTAGCTATGACGTTTCGAAATGTAAACAATATTGTGCATTGGTTTTATATTATTACTATATTAATAATATTGGTTATTCTAATAATATCAGTGCATTTTACTTCTAATATTTGCCAATATTGCATTTCTCCTATTACAGGGGGAGAGATATAAACATATAATTTTTTCCTTTCATTATTGCTATTTGTTGTATATAATAACACCCAGTACATTACAGCTACCATTGCAATTATCCTATTGCACTGCAGTACCATTTGCCTGCTAATATTGCATTTCTCAACCATCAGTACTCTTTTTTTTCCAATATCTCTTTGGTCGAGGGCTGTATGACAGTGGAATTTTTAGTTAATTATTGCTAGAACGAAATCGAAAACATAGGTGATAAAATTTTAGCCGATGAAAAAGTTGAATTTCAATAAAATAGTTAAAAATACATAATAAAGCTTAGCTTCAAGTGTGTGTTTAGTAAGCTAAATTCATTTCAGTTAAATCCAACATTTATGCTATGCGTCTGCCTCGAAGGTAAAAACTTCCTACGGTACGTACTGTACATAGTGCATTGCCCTGTTACATTTTTTTGCAGATCATAACCACTAAAGTTACTGTCGGTAACTATAGTTACTAAGGCTAACATATTATTTTGTTACCGATTTTCAATCATGTCCAGTATGTATATAAAGTTTTGATGATTTTTACCAGGGGATGTTTGCATTAGTTATTTAATATGGGTTTCTACACCCCTGTACACAAAGTTTTTACCCCACGATGCCAACACTGGAAATATTAAAATTGTATGCCGGGGTCCACTGTAATAGACTATGACTGGACTAATATTACCCAAATAGACTATGACTATTAATAGACTATAACTAATATTACCCAAAGAAAACATCAAATTAAGGGAACAAAATAAAAATATTTTTGTTCATTTATTTCCTCTGCAGAGAATTAGTTTACTACTTGTCTCATGGATCTCAACCCAAATGAATTTTTTTGTACAGGGTTTTCAGTATCGTTTGGAAAACACTAAAGGTTACAATATACATGTTTACTAGAATTCTGTCGTTAGAGGCAGTATGACCTCAAAGTTTGGAAGATCACTGCTGTAGGCAACATGAGACGTGTTCAATACCATATTCCTTCATTTGTAGCCACTGTGGTTAATGTTTATATGTGGCTGCTGCTATTTACAATATTTCATACTGTTGTAAAATCTTTTTGTTCTCATTATCTATAGTGCAATCTGCCACAGTATGATGATAGGAAATGAAGCTCTAGGCATGTAGATATTATATATCTGACACCGTTGTAGGTAGACACAGATGAGGAAGAAGTGGTTATTAGAGACGAGTCAGGAAAAATGCGACTGGTTGAAGCGAAGATAAACACTGCCACCATAGATGATCTTTATGTTCTCAAACCAGGTACACAGCTTACGTAATAACATGCCGCACTGGAATTATATACTTAGAGTTATCCTCACTTTGCTGTTGAGAAGACAATTTTCATTTATATGAGATCACTAATACCCTAGGACACTTGTGTATTCGCCTAATCTAACTTTCGCGTTGTCGCGGAGTCATCCTTTCGCGAAAATTTCATGAGCGAAACTAAACTATCATAACGAACGAGCGAAAACATGAAATTAAATAGCTTTGGTCATTAATATTCACAATAAAATCGTCATACGTATTAGAAATGAAGGCATTTTTCGTGTGTGGTTGGCTCATTTGGCAATTTCTGCTAAACTCCTTATAGCTAATACACCGATTGAGCAGCATGGCAAAGCAAATTATGATAACAGGTTTTTTTGGAAAAGCCAAGACAAATGAGGAAGATGATGATATTAGTTTAGTCACTGAATTTGTAACTGATGAGGATGAAAGTCTGGTAGGGAAAGTCATAAAATTGAACTAGAAATTCCACTGTCATACAGCCCAAGACCAAAGAGATGGCCAGAGATATTGGCAAAAAAATAAAGGGTACTAATGGTTGAGAAATGCAATATTAGCAATCAAATGGCTCTGCAGTGCAATAGGATAACTGCAATGGTAGCTGTAATGTACTGGGTGTGGGTGTTATTATATACAACAATAAGCAATAATGAATGGAAAAGATGTTTATATTTTCCCCCTGCAACAGGAGAAATGCAATATTGGCCAATATTAGAAGTAAAATGCACTGATATTCTTAGAATAATCAATTTTATTAATATAGTAATAATAGAAAACCAATACACAATTTTGTTTACATTTCAAAACGTCATAGGTAGCAATATCAAGAAGTTGTGGTATTTATATAGGTTTTTAGAAAATTTATTTAAAAAGTGTTTGGTCATGACAAACAACAACAATGAAAGGAAAATATTACGTTTATATCTCTCTCTTGCAATAGGAGAAATGCAATGTTGGCCAATATTATAAGTAAAATGCACTGATATTATTAAAATAACCAATATTGTTAATATAGTAATACAGCAATAATAGAAAACCTATGAGCATTAATGCGTCTCGAAGATTTCTGCAAACTGCAGCAAAATAAAAGCTGTTATAAAAGTGTTATAAAGCTATAGGCCTAATTTACTGTAATGTATGTAATTCGACAACGATAAAGAAATATTTTTATTATAATTCTGAAATGCAAAATTAGAAGTAAAATGGCAAGCTACTGTGTACTATACAGTTTCAAAGTTGGTTGCGTTGAATGTAGAATGGTTTTGATAAGCGATCTTTAACAGAAAGCGGGTAGGAGCATTCACTCGTATAAAAATGTAGCAAAATAAAAAATGTTCTCGTCATGAAGGGGCGTTGTAGTTTGGCCCTAGCTTGTACGTAAGTTGTAAAGGATTTCGGCTAACGTTTTAAATAATGAAACCTTCGGTGATTGGACAAAAAACATAGGCTGATAAACGGTGTACCACAATTTCGTACCTGTAAATCGGTCTACGCCTCAAACGGTCTACGTTTATTACAAAAACCTTCGAATAAATTCGATTACAAGTAAACAGTACCATAGACTGGTAAAATGAACACGGTTTTCTCGTGAAATACGCACTACTAAATAGTTCTACAATCGGTCGCACGGCTTTATTGGCGTTTCAATTTTCGGTCTTAACTTTTATTAAACCGAGCTTTTCAAGCTTTTTGTGGCGATTTTCGTTCAAATAAATCTGTCTATTTGTGTATAATCCGATCAGATGGGTAAGTTTAAAGATAATACCGACAATTTACAAAGACTTGGTAACATATTTAAATAGGTTTAAATGTGTTTTGTATCGTTATTATACTTTTACGACTTTACATTCCGATGCTTAAATTTCTTGATGAAATTTCTAGCCAAGGGTTCGTCTCATTGTTGATGAATAATTTTCGTAAGTTGTGTGCACATGCATTTATCATAAAAAACTCGCACACATCGCTCCGCTCGTTTGCTCGTGGGATAATAATTATTGTAGTGATGAATTTTATCACCAACCAAAAACAAAAACAACCCGGAGCCATGGCCACCGCGTGCTATAAATACTTGAGATCTCATATCGGTACCGCATCAGTCATGGCGGGAGGGGCCTTGACGTCATTGATAGTCCAAGAAACAAATGGCAGCAAGCGATCAAATTGCATTATCGATCCCATCAACACATTTTTACCTGCGGTTTACAAATACAAACTAGTCGTAAATTGAAAACAATTTCGTAACAGTGAACTGGACCTGATGAATCTAATTATGTTTGTTCCACTGCATTTATTTTCACATCACTATATTTTCGCACTCATCAGAGCTGCGAAGTTAAGTTGCAGCGAAATTTTACTCTGTATGCCACTCACGAAACTAAATACTAGCGAAATATGTGTCCTAGGGTAGTCAAATAATTTAAAAACTATATGATACTATTAATAAGTTGTCATCAGTATTTTTACGATGATTTTGGAACATCCAAGTTTTTTGTTTAAAGATGAGCGTACACAAATTTTAGCCGACTCAGAAAGTATGGGTATTTTTCTATCATTTGAGATTGTGCTTGATGTTTGAGGCGATCTGACTGCCCGGATGTTTCAAGATAGAATTGACAAAACTTTATCACGTTTAAATGCCCAGAAAACAAAAATAGGCCAAAATGATGTCATTAGTTGCGTGGCTGCCTGTCTTTCTCATTAGTGATATCAGCTATTTCGTTCAAGTTGCAGCGTTACACGTCTCCATTCTGTTGGTCTCTTTGATAAAGCATAACTATAGGCGTCATAATAACACTTCCTTTTAAATATGAGCATTTTAAGGAGGAATATCATACAAAATATTATATCTATAAACCAGGTAGGTCTACAAAGACAAATATTGCATCAAACTGAAGCTTGGTGTCTTGGCTTTGTATTAATATTATTTTATTTGCATCACGGTGTATGTTCAAATTTAAAAGTTAAATACTTCAAATATCTAAATAGCAATTCATATATCCGGTCATGACTACAGTTTATATATAAATATATAAAAGCGTTTAGTAATTCTGCATTGTGGGTAAAATAAATGTGAAAGTTGTTTGGTTGATTTGTGAACCTGACATGTTAGTGAAGCGACTATAATTCTCTTACATGTTCTCTCTAGTGTTTTCTAGCTCCACAATCCGCTCTACTCGCCATACTCTCCGCTGAAACTAATATGCTGACATGATTATTGTCATTATCAATATTGTCATGTGATTTTATGGCAAGGCCAGTATGTGATGGCCGTTGGAGAACTGATTAGCAATGATTCGCTGCCTGTGCTGCTGACACACAAGTTGAAGGTCATGGAAAGTGGGAGGGAAGTATTGGCAGCTCTTTGGCCCTTGGAGGTTCAGCACCAACTAAAGTACGCTCCTGTCAAATATTAGGTTCAAGGAATAGGTTACTCGCCTAATCATCAGGCTCAGTGGTGCTTCTCTTACTCAGGGGGTAGATCTTTTTAAACTGCTCCTGTTTCTGAACTTACATGTATGTCTTTGGAAAAGTATTACAAAAGCTTTCACTTAGTATCTATGTCGGATTATGTCTCATAGGTATCAGTGCCAAAGTTGGATCTTTGGACAACAGGCTTTCGGTAATGCTTGTGAATATACTGGTTCTCTCTATGAAGATAGTAGATATTAATTACAGTCGTCTCTCCATCCATTATGTGTGTATATTCATGAACATATAACCGATATTTCTAGATATGTAAATTAGTTAGTACGAGAAATAAAATATTGTACAGAAGTCCTCTTATTTTTTCAAGCTCTTTGAATTTTAAACTCACCTTCAACATTTGTATTAGCATCAGCTCTTTGATTGTGAAGCCTTGGTTCTCCGCTAATTGTTATCTAGTTGGCAGTCTATTAAATGTTGAGAGCAAATGCAAGGACCATGGCTAGGTTTTCCAACTCATTAGTTAAAGCTCTTGAATGGTTTTTTAGCCTATTGAAAGGGTGATAACCTTTTAGCTTCACGTAACAGGCTAAGAAAGGCTCATACAATAGTAAATTTTAGAGACAATTACAGTGTTAGCTTATCATTGCAAGGGTGATACCCTTTTAGCAATGATAAACTACCTTAAATGTTTAGTAATTACAGTCACATTCTACTTGTCTCTCAAATTTTACTATTGCATGATATATTAACATACATGTATAACAGAAAAGATTACCTCTCTGCATTAGCTGTTAGCATGGCCTATTGAGAAGTTATCTCCTTCTTTATCAATAGCAGATAACTTTTCTGTAGCCCCCCTACAATAAATGCATGTTATAAAAACTAGGAAAGTTGCATTGCAAGTTTATCATTGCAAGGGTGATACCCATTTGCAATGATAAACTACCTTAGATGTTTAGTAATTACAGTCACACTCTACGTGTCTATCAAATTTTACTATTGCATGATATATTAACGTATAGCAGAAAAGATTATCTCACTGCATTAGCTGTTAGCATGGCCTATTGAGGAGTTATCTCCTTCTTTATCAATAGCAGATAACTTTTCTGTAGCCCCCTACAATAAATGCATGTTATAAAAACTTTAGGAAAGTTACATTCCTATTTTCACGAGGCGTCTTATCAGGCAGTTTTACTTTCAATGCTAGTTTTGGAATGGAATCTTTGTTTTTGGTAATCTGACTCGCTGAAAGAATATAAATGGAAGTGTTCATGCAATACGATATATAAAAGTACATGTAGCATATCAACTGTGATAGGTAAGTTAGGTGACAGCTGAGATAGCGGTTCATGTTTGCCCTGGATGATCTTGTTTTACATCATTAGCAATCTTAGGCTATAAACCAATCTAGCTGGATGATTAAGAACAGTGTCTTTTTAGACAGTTCCATTTGAAAAAATCAACATTCACATGCTAATTTTCTCATGCCGACTCATTGTGAAGTTTTATTGGAGTTGTTTCCTCTTTGAACCAAAACTCATATGTCCCAATCAACTAACTCTCTTTATACATCAATATCAAACATTGTAATTACCCTCTCATCACCTGCACAGACCATATAGAGTTCTGAGACATGCTTCATCAGAAAACCTCAGTATGATAATGTTGATGGTTATTATAACTTGGTTATACATAGATGCGCTGTTACATAGCCTCATTCTAGTTTCATGCTGGTCGTATTATTAAAGCTTTTTGTAGATTTTCAATAGCTGTAAACGGGCATCACAATAACAGGTAAGGCAAAAATAATAGCAGTTTTATGAAATATGTCACAATACGGCTTTAATGTTCCAACCAGAAGACTCACATATTACATGAAGATAGATTATCACAAGCTTCTGTGTCCGGCTCAGAGTGGTACCCAAATAACTTTTTTTAATGCGCGATCAAAGCTATTCAAAACTAATTTGAATCAAAGTACTTGTGTATGTCAAGTAATCTCGAACAAATTGAATTATCTGCCTGGTTTGCACAAATCAATCCTAAACCACCGTGTAATGATTTGGAAATATTTGTCAAACCCTGGAGCACTGAAATGTACAACCAGCAAAGCAGATCGGCCAGGATTCATTAATACCTCTTACTGTTATTCACTTGAACAATGTTATAAAAATTTCTGGGTCATCATTATAGTTATGATGAATACATACAATATATATACAGTGTATATATATTGTATATATACCATGTATATATACAATATATATATAGTCTATATTTTTTAGGTTATCTGTTGAGTTGTTCAGCTAAAGTTTAATAGAAAACCATATCCAAAAGGTTAAATTCAAAGATTCAATTTTGCTAAAGTTACTGTCTGCCAATTTGTGTTTGAAGGTCTTTTACCATGGGTGTGCTACCTGAAATATAATTCACAGAACTCCGTATTGAACACCGCAATTGTTCATAACAAGCATATTATATTGATCATTGCTATCATATATAATATATTAATTAAGTATAATTAATATACTATATATGATAGCAATGATTAATATAATATGCTTGTTAAACTATCAGAAAGTTTATTTTTATTGAACATATAACAACGTCTACCATTCTAAATTTTAAACTTCATATTATAAAAAAAATGTTTTTGTGCAGTTCAAATGAGTTGAGAAAAAATAAAACAACTGTAAAGGTTTTCTAACTTTTTTCAAACAACTAACTTTCAAATTTCATATCATAAAGGAAGTGTTTTGTTGAAATAAATTGGGAGAAAAAATAAAATTGTAAACGTATTTAAATGTGAAATAATTAGCAAGTAATGTCTAAATATAGTCTGTTTTGCTATGATTACAATAAAAAATAATTTGGTTTACACTTATATAATATTAATTAGTTACAGTGTTGGCATTGTAAGGCGAAAATATCGTAGAGAGTGGTATAGAAACCCATAGTAGTTAACTAATGCAAACACTTCCTGGTAAAAATCATCATTAATTCTGAGTAACAAAACAATATGTTAACCTTAGTAACAATAGTTACCTACAATAACTTTGTTGTACTTAGTGGTTATGATCTGCAAGAAAATATAACATTACAATGTACTACGTGCAGTACTGCAGTACGTACTGTGAGGAGTTTTTACTTTTCAAGACAGACGTGTAACATAAACTCTGAATCTAACTTACTAAATGAATTTAGCTTACTCAACACATACTAAACAGAAGTTTTAGTATGTATTTTAATAAACTTCAAATGATCAACTAAAATTTTATCACTCATTTGTTTGCGAATTTGTTTTTATCATAACGAACAACGCTGAACTGCGATAGCGAGAAACGTATATCTCTTTCCGCCGTTTTGAGAGGTATTTCGGCGAATAGCATATGGACATTTTTGTTATTTCATCGTAATCAGTATAACAACCGCCAAATTTTAATTTTGAGAGAAATTTGTCGCTCTAGTATGGCGAGGACCAAAAAGCATTGTGTTTTATAGTTAGGTGAAAAATATTTTACAACGGGCATCGTAACTCGTGAGCTCAATGTATCAATTAATACGTTTCTTGGGGTCTGCAATCAGAAAAAGAGTATACAGTACTGTATATGGTAAGAGCAATGGAATTGTGAGAACTGCATAGCGTTGTGGTTAGATGCGCGGTTAGAAATGTGTGGTTGCCATCTTAGTGAGTTCAAATCCAGTAAGAAGCGAGCTTTTAATTCCAAGATCTTTCTAGCTTCAACTGAACAGACAGATAACGACAGACGACGACAACAAACTTTGAGATATATAAATATATATAAACAACTACATTTACATGGGAGGATGACCTTCAATAATTTGATTTCGTGTAGCTCCAGTTGGCGCACTCTATTTGGTAAGTTTTGTTTCATACATTTCACTGAAAGATGTAGAAATTAAAAGATATAAAAATAAATGACAGATTAAAAATGCTAAATTGTTGTCAAAAAATATCCAAATAGATAGCGATTTGTGCAAGTTTGCTAAATGATCTAATCATGCAAGTTTGCTACAATTGACCTATCAAAAGTAACCCACTCTGTTGCAATTGGCCAATCCAAATTACCCTACTCTGTTACAACTAGCCAATGAAAATTGTAATTAGCCGTTCAAAATTCATCTACTTTAGTACAAGTGGCCAATCAACGGCATCCTTGGCTACAGTAGGCCAATCAAGAATCAAAGACTCATATTCATAAAGAAACACACTAAAAGCTGAATCTTACTAGCACAGAAGGTTCAAATCTTTATAAAAGTTGTATAGGTCTTTAAAAACAATACATTTATGCATGCTGTCTGTATATCATGCATGACCCTTCATGACCTTTCAGGATCGAAGGAACAAATTATGTTACAGAAAAACTAACATGTTACTAGATCTTTTTTTCAAATATACCATAGTCTGCATTTTGCAGTTGTTACTAGAAAAACTACCTTCGGTATGTTTTAAAGATTTTAATTAAATCACTAGTAAAATTTTATAGAAGGATATATGTAAAAGTACACGCTACTCTCAAATTAGGTCACAAGAGGAATTGCTCAAGATTAGAAGCGTAACTGTAACCAAGCAAGATTCCTTCACAATTCAGTAACATTTGGTACACGTATGATGATACGTGGTACACATATAAATTACATATGGTTGATTTGTGCTTGTGAGCAGCCGTGGTCTAGTAGTTAAGAGCGCCTGACTTAGTGATAACAGGTCGGGGTTCAATCCCTACAAAAATGCAGTTGGTCATCACAGAAATGGCAACCAATTTTGAATTGTTCTTCCTGCATCTAGGCATGTCTTCAGTTGTTGAGGATCCAGTTGCCACTGGGCTTACACATGTCCAGCCAAGATCACAGAACCATTGTATGTGTAACAGTGCTCTTAAACATATATATGTTTGCTTCATATATATGAAGCATATAATATATTTTCTATGTTATAGCTATATAATATGTATTATAGAATAATATAATAATTATATTATATATAATTATTATATTATTCTATAATATATTGCATAATATAGAATATATTATAATATATTCTATAATATAATAGGTGTGTAAACATATATATGTTTGCTTCATATATATGAAGCATATATTATATTTTTTATAATATATATTATAGAATAATATAATAATTATATTATATATAATTATTATATTATTCTATAATATATTGCATAATATAGAATATATTATAATATATTCTATAATATAATTATATGAAAGCTTCATATATATGAAAGCAAACATCGCACTTGATCTTCAAAGGATTGCTCAAACTGTAGGAAGTTGCGTTATGCTATCTATTCTGAGTAATGTAATTAAAGGACTTCATGGCTGATTTATTTTCTTTCACCACCATGAAATCTAAAATGTATCATAATGATTGCGATATTTATACATTAAACACAAAAATTTTAGGGACAACGTGTTCAAATTAAATATTGGCATTACGCAACTGCGTGTATTTAATAAAATAAAGACTATCACATAATTAATTAGATATTAAAATGTATACAAAAAATCTATTACCTTTGGTTCTTCTGAATTTTATAGCCGAGTTTAACATTGTCAACTTTGAAAGTTCATGGCCATAAATGTTATCTCCTCAAGGTCTTTCGAATTACTAATACTGTAGTTCTGCCAGAAACACATACATGTTGTATCTTTAGAATGTACGGTAATAGGAGCTAGAGAGAGCGTTTGCAGTTTGAATGTTCGTTTATTGCTGGCTAGCTATATAATGCCCTTGTTTACTAGCAAGACATAATTCATCACACCTGACCTTGTGGTCACTGCTGTCAGACTGCAGGTGCTGACAATAATAACTATTGCTAGAATACAACAACCCTTCCTTTCTCATAAACAAAACCGGTAACAGTCTGAGAAATCATAGCAGCAAATAAAGCAGAACTGAAAAGCAAATTAAGCAAAACTGATATTATATAATAGGTGTAATTCAAAACAATGTAAGTTAACTAGTCTACCACACACTAGACGCACTACATCTGGGCATTCAGTGTAGCGAGAGTAACCCCCACTGTATGACATTATGGACAGAACACAAACCACACGACTAAGCTAAATAAAAGGACCAACAACAGCTGACCTCAATGGGTAATCACAGGCCCATACCTTTCGGGTGGTGCCCTCACTCTAATGGGTCGGGATTCTACCACAACAGGTTCCTGCATTGCTGGAGACTGACTGACTTGCAAATCTCGAACAACTGGCTTTATATCAGAGATGTTTCTTCGATATTCTGATCCCTCTTTTGATTTGACAACAACCTCTGAACCTTGTTTGCTTACAATTTGTTGCGACTCTGTTTGATAAGTTGGGCTTAGCTTATTCGCTTTAGACTGACGAACCAAAACCTCATCACCAACTTCAATTTGAACTTTTTCACTTTGCTTGTCGTTATACTCTCTGCTTTTTTCTTGAGCTATTGCTTGCCTGTCTCGTATTTCTCCATCTTTATCTTCTTTGCCTGTTCTCTCCAAACAGGGGAGTTTCGTTCTTAACTTCCTACCTAACATTAACTCGGCAGGTGAAACCCCTGTTATAGAATGAGGCGTAGACCGATAACTTATTAAGAACTTTCTCAACTCAGCTTTGTGATCTTTACCAGACAGATGAGCAATCTTAAGGGATTTCAACAAGCTTCTATTCTGTCGTTCAACCTCACCATTAGCAGCCGGCCACATTGGCGTTGTGGACATCCAGTAAACCCCATATTCTCTCAAAAAATCCTGGAACTCTCCACTAACAAACTGAGGACCATTATCTGTCCTTAAGCTCAACGGTATCCCCCATCGACAAAATGCAGTTTCAACAACCTCTATGACCTTCGGAGCAGCTGTTGACCTCAGAAATGCGACCTCAAAGTACCGACTATAATAATCTACTAGAACCAGCACACTTTCACCATTCGGCAAAGGACCCATCAGATCACAAGCTACATGGTCCCAAGGTTTATCAGGCATTTTTGTACTAGACATAGGCGGAGGTTTGCAGGGTGCACTTACTAATTGACATTCGTAACATTTACTACAGAAATCCTCCACTTCCTTGTCTATTCCTGGCCACCACAACTTTGACCTTAGGAGCTGCTTGGTCTTGGTCATACCTTGATGACCCTCATGGGCCAACCCGATGGCCTGAGGTCTTAGTGATACTGGCATCACTATTCGGTTTCCCCTCATTGCCACACCGTCAACCTCTGCTAACTCAACCATCACTGCCTTGTATGCAGGGAGACACCTCGACCACATACCGTCTAGCAGTGCTTGTTTTATGTGAGTCATCTCCTGGCATTTTATCGCCGCCTGTTTTACCTCATCAAACGACATAGCCTTGGGAACCGCTGACTTAGCAATCATCATAATATATTGATCAGCCACATTATCTACACGCCACACTTCTTTAGAACTGGCCGACAGCCTTGACAAGGGATCAGCAATATTCATAGAACCTGGTCTATAGACAACCTCATAATCGAAAGCTTGCAACCTGAGCACCCATCTCTCAATCCTCGCAGATGGTTTAGAGCTTATACGGTTGAAGATAAACTCCAGCGGTTTATGATCAGTGACCAGATAGAACTTGATACCTATCAAATAAATAGCAAAATGTTCACAGCCCCACACAATCGCCAATGACTCTTTCTCAGTTTGAGAGTATCTCCTCTCCACGTCAGATAAACTGCGATGGCCATAAGCTACGACCCTTTCGCACCCACCAATCATCTGACTCAAAATGGCACCTAAACCATATGGACTTGCATCGACTGTAACCGTAGTTTTTGCATTAGGATCAAAATATGCCAAAGTTTCACTTCTAGCCATCATGTTTTTGATTTTCACAAATGATGCCTGTTGCTCTTTGCCCCACCTAAATCTGTCTACCTTTGGTGTTTGACCACTGGGGCACTTTATAAGTCGATAGAGTGGTTCCGCATGAGTAGACAGGTCAGGAAGAAACTTGCCAACAAAATTCACCAGCCCTAGAAAGCTACGAAGCTCTGCCACATCTTTTGGCACTCTCGCTTCCACAATTGATTTAACTTTTTTATCACTAACCGACACACCCTTGTCAGAGATATCATAACCTACATACGAAATCTTGCTCATGCCAAATTTACATTTATCACCATTGACAGTCAGGCCTAACTCACTCATACGCTTGAAAAATGCTCTCAGTCGAGTATCATGCTCTTCTCGACTAGATCCAAATACCACTATGTCGTCCGCATAATTCTGACAACCGGCCAATCCTGATATTGCTTTCTGGATTTGATATTGGTACAACTCTGATCCGGAAGCGACACCAAAGTTCAACCTCTCGTATCTGAATACACCAAAAGGAGTAACAAACGTAGTAATAACCCTGGAAGCCTCATCTAACTCGAGCTGATGATAACCCAACTTCAAATCAATCTTGCTAAAGAATCTGGCACCATTGAGATTGTATAGCAGCTCTTTGATTGTAGGAATAGGGTGGCGCTCTCTGATTATCGCTTTGTTGGCTTGACGCATATCAACACATAAGCGAATGTCATTACCATCTTTGGGCACTGTGACTATTGGACTGACCCATGGTGTTGGCCCTTCCACCCTCTCAATTATATCAGATGCTAGAAGCTCATCCAACTTGGCCTTTGCCTTCAACCTGTGTCCAAATGGCATACGCCTCACCGGCTGAGCTACTGGCCTCACACCAGAATCAATATGCAATGCAACCTGCACATCCTTCAATCGACCAACCCCAGCAAAACACTCGGGAAACCGACTCAACCACGGATCCAAATCACCAGGAGCAGAACCAGATGAAGCAACATTAACCTCCCCCTTAGTCGGCCCTACTCTCAGCACATCCAAACGCTCAGATGTATGTCTACCTAGTAGTGTGGTAGCAGTACCATTAAAAATATAAAAAGTAGCATGCACACATTTACCATTGTCAGGTACAACAACATTAACATCAGTTTCACCAATTAAATCAATGCACCTCGATTTATTACCATAAGCAAAGAGTCGTTTATTTGTAGGCCTGATTTGGCACTTTAGAGTTTTAGCAGTGGCCTTGTCCATTAAGTTACTGGACACACCCGAGTCGACTAATACAGAAGATGCAATGTTGTTTATTATTACCACTGTCCGCGCCGATTTTGTAGGAGCTATATTGAACATACCATTATCCGTTGTTCCCTCATTATCTAGGAGATCGCTAACAGCGAACAGAGTAGCGACATCATCATCTGCAGCATCACTAACAGCTGCAGTTGCGCTTATATTACGATTGCTTTGTACGCCTTTACAGAATCTAGCACCACCAAAATGTCCCTTTTTGTGGCAGACATTACATGATCTTCCCTGTGCGGGACAGCTACCTGATGACGCAATGTGATCAGTAGCCTTACAACGGTAGCAAACTGTGTTCCTCGTTGCTTCAGGTCTTGCAGTCGTATTTCTCATACATTGTCGAGCTCGACTATTTAGAACCTTGTTCACTTCTTCCTGCTTTACTTCATTACCCAGCTCAGTGTTCTGTTGATTTATTGCCTCTTCTGTCTGCGCTATTGATACTATTTTAGTCAGTGTTAAGTCAGAGCCTTGTTCAAGGAGTTTTCTTCTCAATCGGCTAAAGGGCAGTTTCTCGATAATTTGGTCTCGAATTTCTATCTCTACATCTGTGTACTCACATGTCAAAGCTAACTGATGAAGCCTCGTGATGTAATTGACCACAGTCTCATCTTTTCTAATCTCTGTCCTTCTGAATACTGATCATTCGTACGTTGTGTTAGTTTTAGCTTGAAAGTGACTGTCTATGGCCGACATTGCCTTTTTATAGCTATCATCACCTTCTCCATTCGGTAACACATCGAATATATCCTGTACCTCTTCACCTGCCATATCTAGCAGTAATGCTTTCTTCTGGTCTGCTTTCGTGACGCCTCTAGCAGCTACAAAGTACTCGAAACCTCTCTTCCACCTTTTCCAACGAGACCCTACAGTCAACGGGTCTGAAGCTACTGGAAAGGCTTTGATATGGCTCGTGTTTGTATCCAATGCCATAGCCATGCTCACAATAGTATCCCAGAATTATATGCCAGCTAATTATCTCGTACTAGCCTCTCTCCTTCCAAAATTTACAAACTCGTCGCCATTGTATCTTTAGAATGTACGGTAATAGGAGCTAGAGAGAGCGTTTGCAGTTTGAATGTTCGTTTATTGCTGGCTAACTATATAATGCCCTTGTTTACTGGCAAGACATAATTCATCACACCTGACCTTGTGGTCACTGCTGTCAGACTGCAGGTGCTGACAATAATAACTATTGCTAGAATACAACAATACAGATATCCCCAGAAGGTCAAGGCTCACGGTAGATACGAAAAGCCGAACGCACTGAATGACCGAACAGACCGAATATTTTGGGAGTTGCCCTCTCGTGTGACTATTTAAGGATAAGGGTGCGTAACTCAAACTTCTATAAATAAAGAGCTCAATGAATTCCGTAGAAACATTTTAGAGGCTGTTGTTTATTTTCGCGCCAGTGAAGCACGCTGTGAATAAAAATATGACATACCCTAGGACACTTATATTTCGCTAGTATTTAGTTTCGTGAGTAGCACACAGAGTAAAATTTCGCTGCAACTTAATTTCGCAGCTCTGATGAGTGCGAAAATATAGTGATGTGAAAATAAATACAGTGGAACAAACAAATTAGATTCCTCAGGTCCGGTCCTCTAGTAAAAAAAAGTTGTTATATTTGCGACTAGTTTGTATTTGTAACCCGCAGGTATAAATGTATGGCAGAAATCGATAATTCAACGTGATCGCTTGCTGCCATTTGTTTCTTGGACTATCAATGACGTCTCGGTCCTTTCCGTCGTGACCGATATGGTACCAATATTAGATCTCAAGTATTTATAGCAAGCGATGGCCATGGCACGTTTTGAGTTCACAATATTTCAAATTTAAAAAAAATCAAATACAGTACATGTCTCATAAAAAAGAAAATAGATAACAACCAACATCACAACCAGAACTGTATAACATGGTTGGACCTGGTGAGGGTTGTTATCGTTTTTGGTTGGCAGTAAAATTCATCACTACAATAAGTATTATTTAATTGTATGACTTCACCTACCAGACTTTCATCCTCATCAGTTACAAATTCGGTGACTAAACTGATATCATCATCTTCTTCGTTTGTCTTGGCTTTTCCAAAAAAACTTGTTACCTTAATTTGCTTTGCCATGCTGCTCATTCGGTGTATTAACGAATTTACTAGAAATTTCCCAATGAGCTCAATCACACACAAAATTATCTGCATTTCTAATATCACGATTTTGTTGTGGATATCAATGAACTACAGGGCCGTATTCCCTTGGACAGCTGGCCGGCTAAGACGCCCCAACTTTTTAGGAATTTCATAGTCCAACGGCTATAGAAAGGTTTTTATCGCTGTAGAATATCACTTTATTCGAAGCCATAGATACAAACGTCAACTTTTAGTAGTTCTTAGGCGTCATTATTATCTTCATCAGCGGCAAAATATTCTTGCTAACGACTTTTATAAAGGTTTGCAAAATATCAAGTTTTAGCAAACATCTGCTTGCCCATATCCTACTTAATGAACTTGAAATAAAATCGGCAAAAATGATCTTTGTTAAAACGCTTAAAAAAAAGATGTCTTCTTTCTGAGCTTTTTAACTGCATACAAGTTTTGCCTGTTTTAATTTTAAAACGTTTTGTCAGTCACATCAGCTAAAACAAAGCAAATCTCAAAAAATAGAAAAATGTTGATACTTGCCAATAAAATTTTTTAAAACTTCACGTGAGAGGCCCGGCTAAGGCCCTACATAAGAGAAACCTGTTGGGAGCTTACAGCACCCCCCCCCCTTCTCCACACCCCAGATGTTCATAACTAGTCGTCTAACATTAGCCCCCCAACTTGCAACCAGTGAATACAGGCCTGCGTAGAACATAGCTATTTAATTTCGAATTTTCGCTAGTTCGTTATGATAGTTTAGTTTCGCGCATGAATTTTTCGCGTGATGATGACTCCGCGAAAACGCGAAAGTTAGATGCCGCGAATACTTAAGTGTCCTAGGGTATTCAATTGAAGTATTTTTGCTGTCACTATTGTCCAATCAGTACTTGCCTTACCTTTGACAGATAAAAGGGAAATGCCTAGTAGAAGCAAAAGGTTTTATTTGTTCAGTAGTATCGTTAACCATTGGTGAACCAGTAGCTAAATAACTAGCCAAAATTGTTTCTTTATTCAATTGGAAATAAATATATTTTTTTCTATATATAGTAATATTTATTATAATTATATAAAACATGCAATCAATATTATTTATAATAGATAATAATTGATTTATAGATAATAGTTGAGGGAGGGCAACTCCCAAAAAGATGTTCGGTCTGTTCAGTCATTCAGCGCGTTCGGCTTTTCGTATCTACCGCAAGGCTCACAGTGATCAATCACATGGAGACATCGCAATGGTTACCAGTCCAGCTGTGCCATGCTGGCAACACTGGCAACACAAAAACTGATAGGTCTCAAACTGCATAGCTGACCACCCAACTGGACCACCCACCTGCAAAGCTACCTAATTAGTAGTTGAGTCCATTGGCTGATTCATAAACTAGCTTATGCTTGTCAATTTTATTCCACAATTTTACTACACATTCATGAGATTTTGGCAGTTTAGGCACCTGTCCATTCCCGCTATTATCACAGTGTTTGTAAATTGATAAGCCCGCATCGCCTCAAAACCAGTTGTCATGTATGGCCAAGCAACACGATGGAGTGCAACAGACTCTCTATTTTTATAGCAGGTATACTATTCTATTTTCGCAGCGTAGTCACACACAAAGTGTTCACAGTTTATTTTCTTTGTGGTCATTCATTGCCTTTGCATCCCTGATAAACAATCGCAGTATATTTTCGCCTTTTCTTGCTGTTAAATACGGAGCTATGTGTACCTGGATAGAGAATAGAGGTCAATGTTGCTGTTTATACAAAGCCATGTATATCTGGATAGAGAATAGAGGTCAATGTTGCTGTTAAATACGGAGCTATGTATATCTGGATAGAGAATAGAGGTCAATGTTGCTGTTAAATACGGAGCCATGTATATCTGGATAGAGAATAGAGGTCACTGTTGCTATTACATACAGAGCCATGTATATCTGGATAGAGAATAGAGGCCAATGTTGCTATTACATACAGAGCCATGTATATCTGGATAGAGAATAGAGGTCACTGTTGCTATTACATACAGAGCCATGTATATCTGGATAGAGAATAGAGGCCAATGTTGCTATTACATACAGAGCCATGTATATCTGGATAGAGAATAGAGGTCACTGTTGCTATTACATACAGAGCCATGTATATCTGGATAGAGAATAGAGGCCAATGTTGCTATTATATACAGAGCCATGTATATCTGGATAGAGAATAGAGGCCAATGTTTCTCAAACTTATATTCGCTTTATAATCTTTTAAGTTGTCAGTTAACCTTTTAGCATGTCATTTGTATCCGCTTTTATAAAGCAATAAATATTTTGAAAGATTAAATCAAAAGTAAAAAATATTTTCAGGCTCCGCAATGAAAAGCTGTTATGATGTCATCCATTAAAAATAATATCAGTAAGTTTGCAATCACAGAAGTTCGTTTACTGAACTTTAGCCTGGGAGTTGAAGTAAGGAAGGGCATCGGCATCAGAAACAATGAAGCTTGTAATGTGTGACAAGATGTCTGTGCTTTTAAAATTTAAGCACTTTTAGTTTATCAATTTATCATAATATTTGTGAGCTTTTGTAGCCATACAGTCTTAGATATCATTAGCATTCCTTATCTCACTAGCAAGGAAAAGTGAGAATGTACGGTAGTTCCTTTATATATTGTAACTCATGATGTAAATATTAAACCTGTATTAAAATAATGCCTAAATGAGGAACTCTGAAAAGTTTGTTCCTGTTCCTATTAGTTGCGCACTCAGTAGGTCTCTGCTCTGATTAGCACTGCACATTGGTCAAAACAAACATTGGGCAAGTAAGAATTTTAGAATAGTGTGTTCAAATAATCCATGCTTGCTCGTATACCGCACCAACTCAGCACATTGGATTGCCTTGCTGCCGACGGTGCTAATCAGCGCTGTCAAGAAGGTTCTAATATTAAATTACAGCATTAGCTTGCCTACCTTCATAAATCTAATGCAGTGGTTCCCAACTGGTGGTCCATGGACCCCTAGGGTCCACAGGAGGTTTTGAGTGGGTCCACAGGCTGGTGCCAGTATTGGTTTTTCGAGCTAGCTATTTACAGCTATTTCTGTCTTGTAGTGATTGGATCAATGATATAAAACCCTAAAAGGATAGGCAACAGCTATCATATGGGCGGGTTTAATGATCGAGCTCTGTTGGGATTGTGCTAGCCTGGGTTTCGGGGCTAATGCAATTCCCGCGTGGTGGTCGCGTTGTCTTGTTAGGTTTTTGGGTCTAGACTTTTATCACCTATGTGCATCAATTGCTAGATAGTACCTGATTTCCGGTTAGTAGTACAAAACAACAAAACCTGTAACCAGCAAACATGTAAGTCTCTCTCTCCCTCTTCAATTTCAGCGATATAGATCCACGAAAAATAAAACATTTCAATTTACAATGCATGTTATAAACACCATATATTATGTTTATAAAGGGGTCTGTGACTTTTAGATAAGGAGCTCAAGGGGTCCATGGCTCCAAGGTAGTTGGGAACCACTGATCTAATGTGATAAATAAGCATCCATTTGATTGACTGCTATATATACATTTGCAGCTTCTTATCCATTTAATATATAGAACGTGTCTATAATTTAGAATTCAGCAGGTCTGGCAGCATCATGTTGTCTAATTTTCCTTTTTGGAATAGTCATTCATTTGTTAGGAAGTCATAATAAACTTTATTATAATAAAAGCTGTGTTTGTCCAAAGCTATACTTGAAACATTAGAAAAAATGCATCACACGGGAATTGAATTTCGATACTCGGCTTACCAGCCAGTCATGCTACTAACTGTACTACTGAGCATCTTACAGCATATTGGAATAATTGTGAGTATAGCTATTACACATGACAATCTCTCACGGTAGGTGAAACTGGCAGCATACTAGGAATAATAATGATGACAAAGAGACACAAAACTTAAGTAACGTTGATCAGCGTAACGTCAATTTAATCCTGTTTTTTGTTTAGTCATTACCTATTGCTATTTTAGCAACAACTCTGAACAAATAGGTTGTCAATATAAAAAACACACATGTTTTTTATATTTTCTGGCTACAAATAGCACGAACTGGAAGCGCTCATTATCTTTTCTAGGTTACAGATGTTTTACTTTGATGTACAAAATAATTAAATCAGCAAAAAGCAAAAAATTTTATTTTGCACTGATCTCATTTACCTTGAAATCAGCTATTAAATAAAATCAATGTTGCAGGTGCGAACAGTGAGTGCTCAAGTCCTATTTGATTACTTGTAGGCCTGCACTAAACCATTTTAGAAATTTTAATTGGTTTAATTTGAAGTTTGGTTGAATCATTCAGTTAAAGCCTTTTTTGTGGAAGTTTAAAACCCCCTTGCTTATTTTTGTAGACAATATGTAGTAGATGATCAGAATATTTAGTAAGTTATATATCTTAATTAATGTGTTTGTGGAGAGTGTTTTCTCTCTGATGACTTTATCATCTGGGCAACAAGGAATGTGTTGTTTAACCTAAAACTCTGTTGAATTATAAAAAACCAGGAAGGATCATGGGAACCTCATCTAGGCATATCTGACACAGCGAAATCAAGCTCTCTTTATTGTCAATCACTACGTTAAATTTAGTGATTGATAACACCCGTCTATGCCTGCCAAATAACATGAATGCTGCAAATAGCTACATGCTAAATCATCACATTGTTTTTATAGTAATAGTCAAACAATCTGTCACATGAAATACGTGCTTTAACCTCTACACTTTAAAACACTGCAAAATTACAACAAAATTTTTAAATTTTTATGAAGTTTCACAACAATTTATTGTAGATATCATGCGTATTATTACTATCTGGTATTCTTTATATCTTATTATTACATATTATAATACAGGAGGGCAATAACATTTATTTATATATTTTAGTGATATATTTAATTTGTATGTCAAAGAGCCATTGCTAGATTTTTGGTATAAAACCAAGAATGAAAGTTTTTATTTATCTGCACATGACTTTTTTAGGCCCTACGCTGCTATTTTTTAATGTTCCATTATAAAAAAAAACTCTTATTTCAGCTAAACAAAACCATTGTTGAAAGGATGGATGTTTGTTCCATCACCGCGAATGAACACATATCAGTCACTATTTAATTTATTAGGTTACAAGGTCATGAGAGAAACATTGACATCGCTAAAGACCCTCATATCAGAGTAGCTGTCCAGCCATCTAAATACAACTAATAATAAATAAATAGAAAAAAAAATAGAAACACTAAATAGAACTAATCATGATTAAAAGATTATCTGACTTTGATACATAATTACATATTGAATGTTGAAAATTCTTAAAAAATAAATGCACAAATATATAAGCTATAAATCCAATTATGAATTACTAAAACATACATTATTTAGGGTAATACTGAGTACTGCTATTATAGGAGGCTGCTTGACCTTGAAGTTGATTGACTCTTTTAGCGTTTGCATTAGACAGCAAGAGATCTTGTTGTTAGCATACTGCTGTTAGCATACATACTGCAAAATGCAAAAGAGTTAAGCATATAAATTCAGAGTTGTTTACTTATAGAGAAGACAACTTTTAGTAATGCTAAACACGAATGATGATATTTTAATAAGAGGTGTAATACTAAGAGTACACAAAAAGCTAATTCACAAACATTAATTTTTTCAACATGTTTAAAAGCATATTTCACCATGAGAAAATTTTTCACAAAGCTTGTTAAAATTTAATTTTAGAAATGTTGTGTCTTGATAAAAACCACTCTCTACACATTTTTCAAAAAAATTCCAAGTTATTGAAAACTGACTAAACCAAAGCTTATTAATTTGTGACCTTTTCAAACTTGCTCAACGTCTACTTAGTATTAGTGTGTATTAAATTAGCAAAGATCAATAATAATGATATGAGAGCATCTGCTTTTTTGTTTTTTCAAACGTTTTACAAAGCCCTTACTAGGCAGTCAGAATTTTATGGAAGAATTACCGCACACAAGCTCACTATAGTTTGATGTTTTTTAAATGGTTTTTTTTGGCATTTGCTTCAGTTTACCGTATGTTTAACATGTCAAGCGAATAAATCAACGTTTGTCATATAAAGATCCGCATGCTATCTTGCTGGTTTATTTGGCTACTGCTAAAAATTTGCTGGAAAAAAGTAGTAACTCAAAGTATGTAAAAAAAAATTATTTAAATTATTTAAACGAATAACTAAGAGTAATAAAAAGATTAGGGAGTTCAGATTAGGGAGTTCAAAACTAAGATGTTCATAGTTTTCTATTATTCTAATAAAAACAAGCTAATTTTGGGGTGATTCAACCACAAAGCCAAGTATATAACAAACCGCTAAAGTTAAAATATTTATAAATATGTTAACTTGCTGGGGAATCTGTAGCTAGCTATACTGAAAAACAAGTACATTTGGCATCCGATTCAATTTGGAAACTTGTATCAATAAACTTCTAGCATATAATAATTGATTGCACTATTTATAATTGTGCCTTAATCCTGTAAAGCAATATGTTATTACAAAAACCAGAATAACCTTCCTTTACATAATCTATATACACGTATATAAATTTGAGTATTTCTTTGTCTGTCGTATGTCCAGTTTATAGCAATGAAGTTATAAGAACGAAAAAACCATTTCGCGCTGGAAATCTACTCAAAAATGCCAGTTTTGCGAACAGGCTTTTTAATTACTTCGCCAAGCAGCCACTTTGCTATACTATAGAATAATTGTAGCGCATATAAATAATCTAGCATGCTTGAGGATCATCATTGTGGGAGAGATCATGACGCGTGACGATTATAGACACAATTATTCCAAGATGTGGCAGGCTAACTGCCACATCTTGGAATAACGTATTGCCACATGTTTAGTGGTAGGGCATTTGGCTTCACATCTGTGCAATTGAATGTACAGGTTTGATTGGCATGAAATGCAATAATTTGTCTTAATGCCTAGAAGGGAGGGAGGACGTGGTTTTTATTACAAAAAATTTAGACTAGCTTAAGTTACTCAAATATATTGGGTAAAAAACTTAGCCAATGGCAATGCTACGCACACCCTGTGTATGTAGCATAAGAAGTAAGAAATTTCTCATATGCCCATACTTGGTTAATAATGTAGTACATCCAAGAAAATGTTCTGCAACCTTTAATCACAACATGTTTACGGTATAGGATTAGTGGCAATATGCAAACTTGACTCCCACAATTGTGCCTAGTAGCAATGCTACTTGTCAACTTATTTTGTTAAACATGGTAAAAGGTTTATGGGAAGATAACAGTTGAATACAAATCATTAGGTATTAGTTCATCAGTACTAGTATGATTTTTGCAGCCATTTGGATTACCTGTGGTGTGGGTGATTTAAATTCGTCATTTGACTGCGGTGAGAACAAGTCAATTGAAGCTGGATTTGTCTGTGATGGAGATGAAGACTGTTTCTGGGGCAGTGACGAATCAGATGATCTCTGTGCCAATCACACTCACAATTCTTCAGGTTAATATCTTTATATAAATTTTTGTACATGTACTAACTGAATGCTCGGTGTTGTATGGGTATTACAAAGTTTTGCACAAAAAATTTATTTTTACTCAACATATATAACAATTGCCATTCTAACCTCTAAACGAAAAAGTTATGTTTATTTCTGTGTACAGTGTTTATCTCTGTGTACAGTATTTATTTCTGTGTAACTCATACTGTACTGGCAGCAGTGCCTACTACAGATCTATACTGATTGCAACAGTCTTGCTGCCCATGTGAGTCTAAGCATTGTTTTTTACTTAAGGCATGCATTTTTCTTTTGGTATAGCTTCACACATAACGCCAGCTGCAGTGTTAAGCATGAAGCCATAAACGATTAGCTTGTGTAATAAGCATGTGCCCAATTTATTCCGTAGTATAGCAAGATGAACGGCGTAGTGTATTGGAAAATTCTTGCCTGCAGAACTGGAGGTTGAGAGTTCAAATCCAGTGTGCAGTGAAATTTTACTTCCTGAAACTTCATCTCTATAACTAGACACGCAAACAGACAAACAGACAGACAAACATTGAGATTTATAGATATAAATGTGTGAAACTTTTATTTTTTACTAACCAGCACGTACAAAACTGGGAAAAGTTCAGCACTTATGAGTCAGTCTTTGGAGGATTACAAGCCAACCCGAGTGGCATTTACTTTAAGAAAACTTTCAGTAAAGCCGTTATGGTGTTTGTGTTGCTCACAAGAAGACAGAAGGTTAGATAGAACCAACCCAACTATTCTCTCTCTGGATGCCATAACTGTGTTTCATAAAATATATGGTTACTAGGATGATGACAGTCATGCACGCCATGAGAGATCATCACGTGTAATAACTATGCACACAATTATTCTTAGATGGAGAAAGGTGGTCGAGTGTCGCAGTGTAGCGCTTGACAACGGATCAGAATATCAGCATTTAATTCCTGCACAGTACAACATTTTTTCCTAACGCTATTCCTTTGGTTTTGGACAGACAGACGAACACGGCTATTATTATAGTAAAGATTTGCGCAATCAATACCTAAATGCCTAGATATATACTGCAGTGTGATGGTACCCATAGCTAATTTAGTCTGGTATTCTACATGTACTTACTATAATCATATTGCTTATTCTTTACACATATTACTGGACAGTTTTTAGCAAGCACCACAAAAATAGTTTTTGGTTGAGAGGTGCTGTACCGCAATGGGAAAATTTTTATAAGCAGATTGGAATGCTGGTTATGAAAGAAGATAAATCCAACATCAAGTTATGCGTGTACTATCGAAATTCTCAAGTCCTTCAAACACGTAATCAGTGATGCAATTGGGCTCCAATTACCTCCATATAGAGTTAATGTTCTTAAATGACATTTAGTTTTAGGTTTTTCCAACGATGTTGATGTAATGTTTTTTCCAAACATTTCGAAAGGTTCGCTCAGTGTTGCTAGTTCCCTAAAGCACCAATGTAATAGGAATTTGGTGTGCAATTTTTTAAATTTTGCTATAGTTTGCTTAACCATAAGTTATAGAGATGATGTTGTATTTGATCATAGAAAGCTGATTTTGATAAAATTAAATTCATCAATATAGTCATCCTCTTAACTTGGTGAAGCTAGGGGGCGCGTTATTAACCCCCACCCTCCCGAATGGCAGCATTGCAATGACTTCTTCTCTCCTAATATTTACTATTATTACTCAGCTGTCACTAAAGGTCTACAGTCTTATGTTTGTTACTAGTATTGTCTTTTGTTTACTTAACATGAACGACTTCAATGCCTCATACAACTCGCTCTCTGCTGTTCACATTACAAGTGACAAAACAAACACGATTCCTCATAAATTGAGCAATACATTACGTGTTTCGTCACGCTAAACAGAAGGTGGTATTTATAATGAATGTAAACTACAAAACATGTGTACAATAAGTTAACTTTTGCAAAATGATCTCCTGAACTTTAAGCATAGTTTATTTGTACCAAGCGCTAACCTTGACCTTGAAACTTGGCTCAATTACATAAATTAGCAATCCTCTTTATTAATGGAGGGAGGAAATCATTTCAGGGTTATTTTGCTTTTATATGTGACCAAAATAACTAACTTAGAATAGCAAATATTAAAAAGACATGATAGTGTGGATAGAGTATCTACTCGCAGTAAACTGTTCACAATTCTCAAGCCCTTTCTTAAAGATGAAATTGCTTAAAATTGTTAGTAGATTTTATCAGAAAGTATCAGTATTTTTTTATCATTTGCAATTGTTTTTGATGTTTGAGGTGATCTGAGTGCCAGGATGTTTCTAGATTGAATCGACAAAACTTAATCATATTAAAACGCACTTACGGTAAACTTTCTACAATAATAATTGGTATTAATCAGTGTGCCGCAGCATTCAATAATGATATTGTTCTTAACATCTTAAATGTGCTGCCATAGGTAGAAAAAAACACTTGCACGAAATAACAGCAGACATTACTCTTGTGACGATTACACAATCATAGAACATAACATGGATTGCCATGACATGACAAAAAACCTATTTTTAGCAAAAACAGATGAACTCATCATTGTTGCTCATCATTATTATTATTACATATTATTATTATATGTTATTATTATATATTTTGATTAGGTGTACGATTAATTTGATTGCGGGCAACTACTCTAATCAGGTTTATTTTGACTGTAATAAAAAACATCTCTAGTAATTTAGCCTCAGGTCTTGTCACAGTATTTTATAAGTTATAATGGTGTTGGTTGAGTTGCTAGTAGGGTATCAAGAATAAAGTGGTGCCTCCTCCATATTGTGTAGATCCAGTAAGATATATATCAAGATTTGTCGATACTATTCGCCATTTAAGCTAAGCAGGAAAATGAAAATAAAATAAATACCCAGCTCTACTCAAAAACACTTCCCATGATTAATAGTCTAGCGTATCTGGGAATTCTGAAAATTATCACTAATTAAGTGATTCAATTAGGTTTGCTGAGGTTTAATCAAATAACTATAGGCTTTTCATTTTAAGGAATTCACCCTTTTTTGCTAATATATAGTTTTGGTAACCACCGAAAGCAGGCGATTAGCCAGTAATTTAATTATTATTCAAAATTCAAACAGTTACTAACTACATGTACTTTATTTTACATTTAGCTATCCGGCTTTATTTACAAGATACCTCTGATGTTTTTATTTCCATGCATTTTCTTTTGCTCTTATCTCAGCCCTGTAATGTCTTATTAACAACTTGATTATCTTCAAAACTTTCCTCTCGTACAATGCAAAACACAAAGTTTTTTTGCTGTTTTTGGTTTAAAATTTAAGATTGTGGTTGGTATTCCAAGACTTAGTAAGTTATATCTCGTACTTTTAGCAAATGATGTAACATTTATGAGGAGTTGAAGCCTATAAATCTATCATTCAATTTAATTCAACGAAATATATGGTGTTATAAAACATAAAGTATAATTTATAAGGAATAACTTATGGTATACTTGGGGGTAGTTATGTAAGCTGAATACCGAGTTTGCTATCAGAATTAGTCAAATTATCACTGATGGCATTTCTCATTCAGCTAAACTAGCAGCTGTTTTTAACACAAACAGCGTTTTTATCACTCACCTCACAACAATGTATTTATATTGCGTAGGCAGCATATCGCTCTATAGCAATGGACAAAATTGAATTAAAGACTGTTGCTAACTTTTACTATAAAATATCATGACTAGCTGTACATTTTTTTGATAAAATCACTGGCAGAGTTTAACTTGGGCAGTTGATATACATACATGTATAAGAAGACCTTATATAAGTTTGACCTGCAGTTTGAAAAGCAGGTATTTTCTAAGCGGGGTTAACAGATACGCAAGCCCCGCCTCTCGGCATCAGGAAATGCTATTCCTCATCTTATGTCTTGTTGTCTTTTCTGACTCCGAAATGTAACAAACAAGTCGAAAGGAGAAAACAACTTACCAAAAGTTACTGATCAGCTTTTCTTTTGTAACATATTAAGAATTATGAAAACTTCAAATAAAATTAAAAAAAGGCTACTTAAGTAGTTTGTCTAACTTGGAAAGAACGAGAATGGTTCCTAGCTTCCTTTACGGCCCAAATAGCCTGATGAATATTTTTTCTATCTCTCATTTATTGCTTCTAGCAGTAGAGTTTGTATTGCAGAGCCCATTTATCAAGCTATTTGCGATATTGCTACAAGTATTTGGTACTTAGTAAAAACTGATAACTATTTGTACAGAACTAACATACAGCGTTTTACCGATATACACTTTGTTTGACTGTCTTTGACTGAAGACCGTAAACTAGTCGCTTATATTTAAGAGTCGCTCATCTGAAAGCAAAAAACTTTGGCTCCCATTCAAAAATAGTTGATATTTTAGGTTTTTACCGATACAAATGGTCAGTAGGAAACCTCTTTGAGTTAATTGTTTCTTTCTAATTAGATGTGTGTATAATGTCCGTATTAGCAGAAACAGTTTTTATTTGAATAAAATTATTACTGGTTTAAAATGCGTTTTTAATGATGAACTTGGGCAAAATCTTAATAGATTTTATTAGAAATTATCGGTATATTTTCAACATTTGCGATTGTTTTTAGTGTATCAAGATTTTCAAAATTGAAAAAACTTGATCGCGATTAAAACTATTGCTCAGATTAAGTAAAAATGTGATTATTATTATTGCAAAGAGACAGACAGAATAGAAATGAGTAAGCCTGTAACTTGAACACAATACCCGATATCAACTATAGCAATGATAGCGACTTGTGATGTCACTTCGCACGTCTTTTTCTTCTGAGCAATTCAATCGTGATGAAGTTTTATCGATTTTAACCTTGAAACATCCTGGCAGTCAGATCACTTTAGACATCAACAACAATCTCAAATGATAAAAAAATATCGAAAAAAATACTTTCTGATAAAATCTACTAGGATTTCGTGCAAGTTCATTTTTAAACTGATATTGAAGAATTGGGATGAGAAGAAAATCACAAACAAATAAGAGTGTTTCTATAATAGGAATAAACATATTTACACATATTTATTAGAGTATAATATCTTAACGGGATACATATATTTACTGATATTCTAAAATACTGATATTGAGCAAAGAGCGTCAGATTGATGCACCAGTATCTACACACGTTAAACATATAAGTCAGCGTATCTGCCCGTTACATTATCTAAAATCATCAATGTTCATTAATGTTTATTTGATATCTATATCAGTTATGAAAAGAGTTATTGCCATGACTCACATTTGATAGCTTTTCAAAATATTAGGAGTTGTCTTATTGTTAAGATAATTAGCCGATGAAATGTAAACATGAGAAAGCATGAGCAAACATCAACATGCCCCAATAACATGTTATTGAAGACACATGTCATAAACATACTTGTTCACAGTAGCTAGAAACATGAGCCCATATCACGGACATTCGCGTTCACATCAGTAGCTGGAGCCTTTTTAGCTAATTTTATTTCAACAACTTTATGTTCAGTTTTAATAAGAGTGAGAATATTTAGCTCTGGCTGTTCACCATTTTATTCCGAGTGTGTGCAACGATCTCTTATCAAATAGCCAATTAGATTATTGTCACACGAATATTACAAATCAGATATATTTACACAAAATACTTTTCAATGTTTGGCAATGTCTCGTGTTATGCCTACAGCGAGGTGTTTTGAAATGTGAAGCCAGGTCGTGAACCAGTTTGGGCAAGTGGCAATGTAAATGAACTTCACTTCGCTATAAATTGCTCCTTTATAAAACAGCATAATAGTCGGGTGCTCCGTAGACAGTGTTCATAATAGTCGGGCGCTTCGTAGACAGTGTTCATGTAGTCATCAGGAAATAAAGTAATTCAAAGGCTTTTTATGGCCTCGTTGATCTTACTTAGGTATGCTGTTTTATGGCATTGCACACGATGAAGAGCAGGTCAGCCGGAAATGGTTGTCTTACGACACATTTATCCTCATAGATAGCCTGGGAAATTGATATTGTAATTTTTTTTATAAAACTTATAAAATTGTGTTGATCTTAAGTGATAGAATATCCAGCAAGACTGTTCGTAAAAGCAATTTAGTTAAGTATTTTGGAGTTTTCTTTCCTTCTTAGCTTTGAAATATTTGGTTAGCTTTCAAATGAATTAATTATGCGGACATAGTTATTCGGCACCATCAAGAGCAGATAACTAACTGGGAAGTGATGTTTTTAGTATTATTGTTTGGTGTACAGCGATGGAAGAGCATGTTTTATGTTGTGTCAGTATTACCTCAATTTCAGCTTCTAAATACACCATTGTTTTTAACTGTGTTAACTGTATTCTATGACCTTTGTAAGTTTTATATATATATAAACTAGATAGATGTGACAGTTATATGTGTAACATGTATGCATATGTAAAATGTATACATACTTATTACATACATGTATATTACATGTTACACCTATAACTGTAACATATATATGCATAATATATTATATATAAAACTTATATATATATATTCCATATATATATATATGTACGTAAACAAATTGTTTTTGCTTGGGTTAACTCAAACAGGTGGTAATCTATACTCAAGCTCGGATCACCTACCAGAGACCAGGAAGTTTGCGCACTGGCCTCAAGATCTTAGCCGTTCTCAGTAGAGCGAACTGTATTGGAAACATATCTGCAGCTTACTTGAATTGATCGTTGACAGTATATAGCTCGCCGCATTTGATGTACAGGTGTTATTGTACTCAATGATTCAATGACCAGAGCTACAGTTGTTCTTACACGCCAGTACAACTCACACATGTATATATGGTATATAGTGCGAAGGAGTCAACAGTGAAGTCAAACTAGTTATATATATAGAACTTTATTGGCAATAATTTCATTTCACAAATAGAAATGTTTTTCAAATTAGGCCAAACAACAATAGTAAAACAAAAAAGGGGAAAAAAACAACAGTTAGTTACAGTTACACTGAACAGTTACACTTAACAGTTAGTTCAGTGTGTACTCACTTGTATGACAAAGCACTAATGGGGTTTGATTGAAAGGTATCTACTAATTTATTCCATGAGTATATGCTGCTGATGTAATGACACGAAATGCAGATACTAACACTTCTGCTAGTAAACTGGTTGTGAGCAGTTAGAGTCATTGTGTAATCTTAGTTTAAGCTAAATACTGTCGTTTCATCATTGAGACAGAGTTTCCATAAAACTGCACTTTTCGACGTCACCTTTTCCTTATCTGAAGCAGCTTTTCCTTATCTGAAGCAGCCAAACACTCTACAGTACTTTTAGGCTTTGACAATTCACTAGCAAATGCAATACCATCAATGAAAAAGGTTTCACTAATCTTCAGCACTATATGCGAGACAATTGGTATAATGCAAATAAAATCTATCGCTCATCCTTCCTGTCATTTCCCAGATGTCATTGAATTAGCGCGGAAAGCTGAAAGTAAAATGCAACTTTGCAGTCTTTGCGTGATTCAAGTAACCTCCGAAAAATAATCCTTGTGTGAATCTGGGAATTCTTGAATCGAGAGATGTATCAGTTGGCCTTGAAATAACTCATATTTGATAAGGTGGTAACTAAGACAGTTTCCGTATCAACAGTCTCACCAAGACGTGAATAGAATGAGACTTTTCAAGTGAGTGACAAATCTTCAAACAATCAAAATGCACTTAATTTTTTCGCTAGGATAACAATGATGCGCATGTCAAAGCAATGTTTCCTCCCACTTCTAGACTAATTATACACGAACTAAGATAATCTCTGCATTAGATTATCTCAGATTATTAACTATTTTTCTTTGGCTAATCCTCATCATAACGGAGTTTTATTACTGTAGACGACATTGCATATCCAATTAAATTACTCATTTTTCCTTTATATCTCCAATTACGCACAAATGAATGAAACTTTTCGCCGATCACCGGGAAATATTGTAAGTTCAACTTGCCTGTTGTGGCCGATACTGTTCCGTTGACACACTGAGCCCTATCTAAGCTTCTTACGATGACTGATCTGTTCTCTACTGCCTAGACCAATTCTACTTTTGACCGATTTCTAGTCACACGTGCGCTCATCCATTGCTAACTGCTGTCCATGAAATGCTCATTTCTTTAGCTGCTTTAAGGAAGGCAAATAGTCATTCTCAAAAGGAGGTTTAGTCGTCCCATAAATTCGGTGTGATGCTCCTTTACTTTGAGTTCAAACCAGTATCTTGGCAGTCAGGTGTGCTGCAAGATATTGTCAAGTCTGTCAATTAAGCACTGAGAGTAAGCATATGCACGATTCAACATCATGAAAGGCAAACTATTGGTGCGGGTAGGAGTGCGGTGGCTATTGAAGTTGGTTGTTGCCAGTTCTAATCCCGTATACTGCAATATTTTTTTCAACCTTTACCATTAGCTTCATTCAGATATATGTACACGGCTCTCACTATATATTATATCACATTAACTCATTATATCACACTGGTACCCTGGCAGTCTAATGCGCCGTGTGAGATTGTCATGTGTAATCAGCATAGAGACAACTATTCCAGAGTACAGCGAGATGGTTGGTTGGTGCAGATTTTAGAGAGGTAATCTCAAATTGCTGAAAGTTGGAAGTTCGAATCCCATATGATGCAATTTTTTTTCAGCCACACAAACACGACTCTTACTAAAGATTTATAATGAAATTCACAAATTTACAATAGAGTACCAATAAAGTCAACTTGTCACTACAATTTTAAGCTTGGTGCAGTTGTCTTCTCATACCATGACAATAGTTCATGTCGTGCTTATGAGTCAGCTATTATAGCTTCACTGTGATAAACTAAAGTGCCAGACAGCAGCTTTTAATAAAACAGTTTTTAATAGGCCAAAAACACTGAAAAGAATGCACAGTTGTTTAGACCACCCTGTTTAGACCACCCTGTTTAGACCACCCTGTTTAGACCACCATGTTTAGACCACTCTGTTTAGACCACCCTAATCTACAAAAGACTCATTGGCTGGGACGAGTATAACTGGAGTGGCTCAGAACCTGGTCACGTGACGGAGAAATTTTCTGTTTTTGTCTAATATTTAATATCTCATGCCAAATCTTACCAATTTTTTCGAGATTTGTATTTTTTTTATACATTTCTCTATTTTTCTATACATTTTCCAAATATCTCTCTGTGTACAATAATCTTATGCAAGATTCTGCAACTATTTATGCACATTTTTGCATAATATCTTATCTTATATTTCTTAACAGTATTGGGTTATTAGTAGTGGGTTATTGCAATATTGCTGTGATAGAATATAGCATTGTGGCCAGTGTCTAATATTAATCATGATACATGATTAAATGCAACTGGGCATGTGCAAGACGTGACAAAAACAGAAAATTCCCCCGTCAAGTGACCAGGTTCTGAGCCACTTCAATTATACTCGTCCCATTGGCTGACATGACAAATGGTCTAGCTCTGGATATAGAGGAATGGCCTCTAGCTAAAGCCCCTTTCCCCCCATCACTCAAATACTACTATTTTGACTAGGGATATTTTTAACTTTGCCCAATTTCTCATGATTGCGGCCAAAAAACTGTGACAAGCCTTCGGAGACACTCTCCTTTTGCAAAAACCGCCATAAACAATTTTCTCTGGAGCATGAAAATTTATTCTCATTTTAAAAATATTCAGTCAAGTGTTCATGTTGCATGAATCTTAATGGAACTTATCTTCGCGTATGTAGGTATCCTTATTGATGAATTTCTTGTTAATACCTGCAGGAAAGTATATCAGCAAATGGTAGGGTTTTGGTTCCAAAATAAAAGATACTTGCATATATAACAAACCCTAACTGCTGTTCACATGACATCTAAAATTAATAAAGTATTTTAACATCTAATAAAGTACAAATGGATACTACAAGTAAAAATACTATGACTGAATGAGATGGAAGCAATATTGTTTGCGATTAAAAAAGAACTCATTTTAACTAAGTAGCAATCTCACTAGTTAGTACAGAAACCTCTCTACATACGATTTGAATTCATTCTAGTGTCGGCATTGGAAGGCAAAAATGTCATATAGAGGGGTATAGAAACCCATATTAATTATCTAATGCAAACAATCTCTGATAAAAATCATCAAAATTTTATATACGTACTGTACATATTAAAAACTAGTAACAATATAAAATGTTAACCTTAATAACTATAGTTACTTATAGTAACTTTAGTGTATTTAGTAGTTATGATTTGCAAGAAAATGTAACAGGACAGTGTACTACATGCAGTATGTACCATAGGGTCCTTATCTTCGAGACAGACGTATAATGTAAACATTAAATTTAACTTGAATGGATTTAGCTTACTAAACACACACTTAAAGTTAAGTTTTAGTATTTATTTTACTAAACTCTGTTGTTAACGAAAATTTTATTACCTGTTGCCAGTTTTGTTTTCACTATAACTGGAAACAGATAACGCTGAACTGAGAGAGAGAGCGAGCAGCATATCTCTTTCATGCATTGTAGAAGGGATTTCGGCAAATAACATATCGCCATCTTCATTATTCTGCTGAATTTAGCAAACAAATTTCCAAATTTGAATTTTGAGAAAAGTTTTTGTTGACGCTGTATGGTAAAAAATGTCAAAAATGGCGAGAGCAAAAAACATTGTTTTTCCAAATCGTAAGGCAGAAAAATCGTATAACAAGGTCATCGTAATCTGAGGGCACACTGTACGCTATTCGAGTTTTGTCATTATATTATATAGTCACCCTGACTGGCAGAGAATGACAGCCACTCAAGTGACACTATCAGTTGACAGAAATAAAACAGCAGCATTGGCTGATTGGCATCCTATAGAGTAATTTCTTTTATTGAATGAACACTTGCTGCCATATTTGGGAATTTTCTAAGATTTTTCAGTGCTGTTATTGCTGTTATTTTAAACAATAAACATGGATAAGCCAATAAATGTTTCGCTAATGAATTAGTTTTTTTATCCGAACAGTTAAATATTCCATAAAACCTAATATTTGATAAGGGCCCATATCAGTGGTCATAACTGTTGAATCACACGGTTTTTGGAAAATATTGGATACCAAAATAATCAGTTAAAAGTTTAGACCAGCTTATGCCATAGAAAGGCTACCAATGTGTTGCAGAGTTCAGAGTTCAGAGTTCAGAGTTCGGACTCCTATTCAGCCATTTTCGCTACTATCGGGAATAACAACTTGGGAATGTTCGGAGTCGAACGAGTTATTGACATTATTACAGCTTACGGTATTATTATTACTGCTAAAAATAAAATTCTCGCTCTTACTAGTATAATTATTGTTTAATAGGGAATCATCAGAAGACTATTGATCTACAGTTTGTGAAACCTCCGTTGCTGTGTCTGGTCATTGAAAGCAAGAAAATGTGATAAAGATAAAAGATTTTTTGCAAAGCTAAGCTCAGGACAGGCTGTAAACATGATTTCTATTGGTTCAAAATTATTTCCTTTCGTTTAAGTATGTACACAATAGGCTAATTTATTACCTACTCACCAATTAGAAACAATTTGTACAAAGTCTACTAAATCTGCCTCACTCGGCTCTTGGCATCTTGCAAACACTGCGCTGAGCTGCACTAAGCGGCTCATGGTATGTAATGAGTTAACATGCATCCATGATATTTGAATAAGTACATTGGTTAAGCTGTTTTTAGGGTTTTTGCATCTTTGCAAATTTTTTGCTAAAAACTGAAATTTTATAATATTGGAGTCCTAACTAACCTTTTTGAATTGAAAACCCATTATCGTCCTAAAAATATCGCTTTGTGCTTTTTGGCTAGCTCACTTCCTCTGGTAAGAAGGTTGATGATAGGTTAATGACATCACGTTTGCTTGTTCTGTACGCAAGCACAGATTTGTAGCTACCAATAATATAAGTTGAAACTTTCACAAAGTTGTTTAGTTCCGGTTCGCTTGCTTTATTTGCATTATTGATAAAAATAGTTTTTGACAGGCGATTATAAATAGAGTACAGGAGAGTGTCTCCTCCGGTCACGTTCCCTCCTGCCAGCTCACTCTCTATCACCCCTATTATGTCATGCATCTTCTACTTGCTTCTCTTTGCAGCTTATTTTGGCTCAGCTTAAAATTAATTTACTTTTAACAAGTTTACTGAATATATTGCTGTTCAAAAGAGGATGTCAAATTACTGTTTCTTTTCCAGGAAGATTGTGCTGATAAGACCGGTTATCACATCTAGTCAAAAAGGCTGCTCCTTTTGTTAGCAATAATGGTCATCTTATTTTTATCTCATGGGTTTTATCAATTCTGACAGCTATCGTAAGGCAGCATATTTCAAAGGACTTGTCTAATTTGTCTAATATATCTACAAGGTGCCTGTTTGTCTTGAGACAAAGTGCTAGCAGGTCATCCTCTAAACACCGCATATACAATAACTGTTAAATAATCATACGTTGATATATGCTTTAGAGTTTAATGCTCAATGCTCTTTGACACTGTATAGCTGAGCCATTATTTTTAATTTAAATAATGCGTTGAATAGCTGAAACCATTTTGACTGAGAAAAATGGCAGCTGCTGACATACTTTCCATAGGATATTATTTCTGTGGCTCTGACAAGCCGAAATACTCAAGCGGAGCAACTTTATAGTTTGGTTGTTATAGTGGTATATAGATTACCACCACTTGGTGGCTCATATGTGTTCAAGTATTGAATATGATGATAGACTGTTGTTCACCTCAAATAGTAATTTTTGTTTTTACTTGCGCTTCTGCATGAATCTGGCAAATGCGATGAAAGTATTTGTTGCTTAGTAATATAAGTTGAATGAGTATTGAGCCAATGAAAAAGCCTTGTTTTTTGTTTTTAAGTTTTTGTTACAAATCAAAATACCTTTACTTTATTATTATTGGTTTATTAAGGGTTTTACTGCTGATTGTTTATCTGGCAAAAGATTCTACTTATTACTATATATCTGTACTATTAGTATTATTTATATTAATAATATTATTACTATAATTGTGTTTTTATTTTTACCAATAGTTAATCAAGTTTGTCATGTCTCTAAATTTTTTAAGATTATATAACAAGTCCAAATATTAAGTAATCGGCTTACTGAAAGAGAATCCTGTAGACCTTGGGCTCTGTCTGGCTAGCTTAAAATTCTACCATATTAATAGGGAGGTTTCACACTTGCCATCATCATCTTCAGTCGCACTATTGTCAAGCTGAAACCAGATGAAACACAATTTTTTAAATTTTCTTTTTAACTTTTGCTAGTGTTTTTCTAAGAGAGCCAATCAAATCTACTCAAAGTCATTTGAACTCGTTACATCGCATTGGGAATGACGACTGTTGCTCAGAGAGTCAGTGCAGTTCAGAGAACTTGCTTACTCGCATATTGGTCATAGAACAGACAGTGTCAGTCTTTGGATTACAGTTACAATTGACACAAAGAAAATAGGATATTAATTAGCTTAAGTTACGGAAAGTAGTTTATCAGCTGCATACCCAAAAAAAATTATTTTCCGTGACGCATGACAACTTGTCAAACCTATTTTTGATCCGCTTTATTGAAAATAATGGTCAGTTTTTAATAAACTGCAGTACTAGTTCCTGTTTGGCAAGTTACTAATGCCTTCAGGTTTTGTGTAGCAGGAACTCAAATGTAAAACTGATTATAATTGACAACCCATTTCTGCTGACTAATCGTAGTTAGCTGGACTTCATCGGTTGGCCACTTACCGGATCTTATCGCTTTTCAATCTCTGGTCTGCTAGCAAATGAGTAATTTTTAAAGCTAAATCCTTTGTTCGGCAATTTATCTAAAAATAATTAAAAGATCTAAGATAATTTACGATAAAAGATTTTTGAATGGTTTTTTGTTGGATTTGCAGAGTTTCAAGTACATAGTACCTGATTATTATGCAATTTTTTGTGCTTTTATATTTGATTCACCAGTTTCCTTTTTAGGAATTTGGAAGAAGTGGTTAGCAAAATTCCTAGATGATGAATACTTAAAAGTTGGGGGTTGTGGGCTTCCAGACCTGCTGCCTAAGTTTCGGTAAGTAAAACACCTGCAAGAGTTGTCCTTCGTAATGTATTTTTTTAGCTAAAACTAAACCTGTGGAGAGCTCATGCTTTTAAAGTACTTGGAGAATTTGCTGCATCATATGATACCCTAGGTAAGGAAATGTTAAAAATGCTAGAAGGTGCTGTTAAAAGTAGGAAGTAGTTAATTTTCAGTAATGAAATTTAAATATTTAATTTATTTATAAGTTTCCCGCTTCTTCGAGGCAGTATGTTTATACTAATTTGTTTACAATGAATTTACCAATCTATTTGGTGGGTTGGTAGTAATTCCTAACCACATCTTTACCAAAAATTACTTTTCCGTAGTTTGATTTTGTTGCTAGTCAGCGGTGCGGCGTCAAAGGAAGGGTGGGGGACAGGGTAGCAATGTAAAAAGCTTTGCACGAAACACCAGCTACTATCAATTACCGCTTTTTTTCAAATGCTGGCAAAGAACCTAAGATAGGAATTTTGAAACAATAAAATAAAATGAATGTACATTCTATATAAATCCCTTTTACAGTCTCAAATCTCACAGTTTTTCTGATAACAAATTTTAATCACCAGGACATATTCACTGGCCCTAGAATAAAATTAGTAATCTTTGTGAATTTTAACTCTGTGTTATTTCTTTTACTACTATCTAAGCATGCGTATTTTATATAAGCTTTGTATCGGTTTAATTTAATGCAGCTTGAAGTTTAAAAGTAAAAAAGTAACACAAATGCTTATTAATATTTATTAAAACTTATATTAATAAGCTCAAAAATAGTTTGATGTTCTTATAAATTCACAAAGATAAATGGCTGCAGTTGTTTAAAGGGGATAAGATTGGCTTTGCTGTGACATAGTCTGGTGGACCTATTGACTCATTGCTAGGGCAATCATCGCTAACATAGAATTTTGGTTACATATTGTGACCTCTGACAGTGTGAAAACTTATAGGGAAGTGTATAATTAAAGGAACAGTGACTCCTAGGAGAGACCTGCCCTAGTCATAGAAGCGTGGTAGGTTAAGAGCTTTATGCGCAATTTTCCTTGAGTTTTCAACTTTGCTTAATCATGGTTGAGTTTTTCTATAAACTCATAATCTATAACCATGATGTAGGAAGTTATGGTATGATGTAAGTCATTAACATGCAAATTTTAGTTTACGACTACTTAGAGCTTGAGCTAATTATGGATTTCCTCGAAACCATATTTATACAAAAAACCTAACTCTGAAAATCTAACCTAAAACCTAAAAATCTAACTCTGTGTATATTTGGCTAGTTAGAGTGTGGAGTTAGTTGCATGTTTTTGCTGAAAATATACTGGCTAATAATTTTTTTGGCTCGAAATATTTTTGTACAGGATAAAAGCTGCAAGCAAATTGATTTTCAGTTTTTGATGTTCGGTGCTCCATTCTGTCATGTGAAGTTGCGTATTTTGAAATGCGCACCATGCATCTGGAGTTGTCATCCCAAATGAGTTGTGCAATAGTATAGGTATCTCTGCAGCATACACTCATTGTATATGGAAACAACAATATTTGTAAATTTGGGTACACAGGTGGTTTTTACACTGATTCACGTATATATGTACTTGACATGACCTTTTAGTGACATTGACCCTGGCTCCATCATGTTGATGTTTCAGATTTTTCAACCACTCATGTGTGTGTCTCATTATTTATTTCTGTTGGTGTCTGGCGTGTGTTTCATGATATCACTAAAAATGACAAGGATACCACTATAATAAGTAGGCCCTACCAGTTGTCCAAAAAAAGCAAGAATGTAAAAAAACAGCATTCAGAATGACCTTGAAGCAGTATGTTTATAGGCCGGCGTATAGTTAGCGAAAGTTTTATATAAAAATTAGAACTTTGAGCAAAACTGGCAAGGTTGGTAATGTTTTTAATTTCTCTCCAGTCTCTGCACCAGCTTGCTGAAACATCTGTGTAAACAGGTAAAGCCTTTATTATATTATATTATTTATTAATTCACACAAAACATTGCTACCAACACAATCTATTACCATCTGCAGACAAACACCTTCTCTGCCATATTGATATAGCAGAGGGTTTCGTACGCCATCCTATACAGATACTCTGCCTTGTTGTCCATATACATGGTTAGTTCCAATTTAGCTGTGTCATAACTCTCTGGGCATTAGTACACTTATTCCTAGCTCTTATGGTTTGTCTCCTTCTGTTTCTTTTGATCAATATTCCAAGCTAGCTGAGAAATAGTATAGTTAAGAGTTAGGTTGTACTCCGATAGCTATCAAAAAGGTCGGTGAGATATCATTGAGTGCTTCCTTTTTGTCAAATGTTTTTTTCACAGATTGACTTAAACACTAATCCGGCCATTTTGGTTGCGTTAATGTCCATTTGTAGTTTGTAATACCTAAAACATGCTGTATCTCCGGCACGCGCTCTCATTTGCCCAGAATGAAATAGAAGTTTAAACAGTTTGTTCGAGGCAGCCTCTTCAGGAAGGACCATAAAAGTTTCTTGAGAAATGCAAGTCATGGCTGAAGCTCTTTCCAGCCACACCGGGTTTTAGAGCATACAGAAATGCGTCGTAGAAGTAAACGCGCTCACACATTATGCTCGAATATCTGTCACAGCATTCGATGACTCGAAAGGTTGATGAATGACCTTAAACATGAATCACTTCAGGTTTTAGAGCAAATTCTACATTTTTTTCTAACCCTAATGTCTTTTTTGGGAGATTATACTGAGCCTGTTTTTATGATCGCATTTTCGTGTCTTTATTGCCACTGGCAATTGAAATAGCTGAGTATCGGTGTCGATGGCAAATGGTGAGTAATTAATCTCTCTCGGGCTGACTCATCCGTTGTGAGAACTTCAACGCAGGAGGTCTATATGAGAGGAATAAGCTCTCCAGTACCTGCCACCATATCAAGTGTCTCCAACAAAGCCTTCCTAGCCTCCATCCAGTTTATCATTTATCCATTAGCTTTCATATAACCAACCAAAAGGTTTTTTGTTGTTATTTTGAGCTCGCTGTATCATTCATATCCTGTTGCGTATATCAGAATTCATATGAAAATCATACAAATGCTGGGTTTTTAGCTTTGCTGTATAACTTTTATCATGCAAGGCATTATTTTTGTTAATATAAAACATAAAATAATATCACTTTAAAATATATTATTTTAATATTTTATGATTACTTTAAAATATGAACTGCCGCACAATTTTTGTTCAACTTTTCATAAAATTTAAATTTTTTGCTAAATTTTTATTTGGATTATTTATTTTTTTTATCGTTGTAGTGTTATGTTACCTTATCACAGCATATGGGTAAAGCAAATGGTAATGTATGATGTAAAAGGGAGATAACTCCAAAGACTAATGTAACATACCAACTACCAATAGTTGTTTTGTGATATTACACCAAATCTTTGCTATTTTGATGCAGATATTAGGGTTTCACCTTTCATAGAACTTTTAGTGTAGAGTTTGCAATGGCCCATATAAAAAGGCTTTAGGATTGAGTATGACAATTTTCTAAATAGCTGTTTCAACCCTACTTACGAGTTTCCTGTTGTATGACACAATACTTGAAGGATTTGAATAGCAGCAATTCTCACAAGGAAGTTAGCATGGTTCTCTGCATCAGCCACCAGACCCTCAGCAACAATCTCATGCACTAAAGCTTCGTGGCATGAGGCTCTGTGGTTCGTGATCACAGTGTGATCACACTGTGATCACAGTGCTAAGCTGCTACAGGAAATCGCTTAGAACATGGCTACAAGGTCATTTAGAATATGGTTGTTTACAGCAAATAACGGAAGTTTATAACTGTGGCTCTTACATACAGTAGGTGGCGGTCCCCCGGCGGCAATCTCATGCCAGTCTTTAGTTCAGCGCTTTTGGGATGGTAATGTCTGCTGGCGTGTGTGAAGATTTGAATGGTACTTAACTCTTGCAATCACGGCCAGCAGCTACGGGCCGCAGCCAGAGCATAGGTCTTATTTTGTTGGAACATGCATCAGGCTAGTCAAGAGTGCTTGTGGCTTTTCATCTATGAAAATTTTTATGTAAGGGTGCAGTTTTGATAGAGGGCTCATCATTCAGTGAAGAAATATTTAGAGCATTCAATTCATGAATTCTAATAAGATAAAATTTATTCATAAGTGTGTTCCATGTTAAGGTTGTTTATTAGAAACAGCTGATCTTGGATAACTATACCTAATTTCCAGCTGTAGACCTAAATTGTGACCATCTATCAAGCAAGCACCTGCCCTCCATGTACCTCACCTGCTCATAATGTCACTCGGATGTGTGATAACCCAGGGCCTTTTGAGATAGAATTATTAAACCAATTTTGCCATAAAAATGTTAATTCTTCATTTTCTAATCTATCATTATCACCCTAGCTAAGGATTTTCTTTAGCGCAATTGAGTCACCCCATTGTTTAGCAAGAAACCAGGCTATGGCTGACCAGTCTATAAATAACTAGGATTTATCTAAGCTTCCTTGCACCATCATAGCTTCTAGGAATCGCTCTAGTTAGCTACCAACTGAGAAAAAGATTTCTAATTTTGCTAAAGTTGTTCATAGAATGATTCAAGCTATTTCTAATCACCTCTTTATATGTTTATGAATTTGATCAAAACTGACAACATAATATCTTTTTGTTTTAATTTAGATAATTCTCGGCGAATTCTTCAACAAACGATAGAGACTTTCCTGCCGTTACTAAAAACTTTGTTGTTTGATCCTTTCAGTGTTTGTGTCCAAAAAAATGTTTTAATGCATTCTCTATGGTTTTTAAAATAAATCAATTTTATGTGCAGATGACTCATCTGCTAGGATTGCGTTAATGAATATCGCCGCACGCTCCCATACTAATGATCTATAAGACGCACTTTAAAATAGCATTAATAATACATAGTTGAATTTTTTGCTAATTGAGTCTGCACAAGCACACTTTTAAAATGTGTGTTTATCTGGCCGAGTGTTCTAGAGTAAACTAGAAACCGGATATATTCTAACCAAACCATACGCCCTCTCTGCGTCAGACAGGATGCACCTCTTTTTGACTCCCCGTAAGGCCATAGGTATGTTACTACTGCGGGACATTAATTTGGTTAGAATCTATTCCTTTCTACTAATAAAGCATTCAAATTGAATTTTCAAAGTTCTATGCTGTTAGATGTTCACTAGCGGCCAGGCCAATTGAGAATGTAGTAGGAATATTTCAAGAAATTATAGAAAGCAAAGTGGCTACTATGGTATGTATAACTTTTTGTTGACATAAGTAATCATCTGTGAAAGGATGTTTTTCGACACATGCCAAATAAAATGGAAAGCGAGAAGTCAGGAATTATCGGGCGAGTTGAACAAAGGTGTTTTAAAAGTTAATAATCTAATAGTATTGCAGAGGTGTCTGGTATTATGAAAATGAAATAACACCCATCCGGAGCTGCCTTTTGTTTTAGAGTTCGACGTCTAATAGACGGTGAAGAGGCAATAAGAGGAAGCTGGCCATGGCAGACGGCGCTTGTCAAAAAGGACCAATCACTTGTCTTCTGTGGAGGCACCCTTATTCACAGGCAGTGGGTACTGACTGCCGGCCACTGCCTAGAAAGGTAGAGCAGTTAGGATACAGGAGCTACTAACCTGTAGCCTGTCTAACCTTGAAAAATTTGTTATTTTGTGTGAAACATGCTCACCTACAGTAACCTATGACTAGAGTTATACGGCATAATTTTTATCAAATAATTTTAGGCTAGCTAAAATCTTTTTTTTCTGCAATAGTTTATGTTTTGTATAGAGCGAGCTAACAATATTGGAAAAGGTGCTAATCATGCCGTGTGGCCATATTTTTCTACTGAAAGACCGATGAAGCTTTGCATTGGCGTCTATTTGTCTCCATCATCTCTTGCTAGTAAACCAGATGCACTTCCTCCTGGTTCTTCTGCCCTGCAACTCCTGCATACCCTCTAACTGCTTGGCCTATTCTCTCTGTCTTTCTTCACAAGATAATGTGCGCTGACTCCCCAATAGAGAGTTGGCAGCTTTGGAAATATCTGTGAACTATTTTTAGCATCTAATCAATTTGGAAGTAAAAAGGTGATGGTTTGTATAATATTCTCTGTATTTATAGTACACGATATTGTTGACAGCTGTGAGTTTTAGAGTGTAGTTAAACTGATAACAGATATGGTTTTATATGTGTAATGACAGCTAATCATAAATGCATCCTTAGTTGGCTATAAGTAGATAGATATGTACTTCAGTGTTACTATAGTCGATGCTGTTTAAAGTAAATTATACCACGAAACAAAAAAATAAAATACAGAACAGTATAACAAAAAAATGTGTATTGAAAAAAAAGCTATTTTTACATAACGCTGTTCCATGATGTAAATTGGCAAGGTGCTAGTGTTTGGTATAAAATGCAGTGGTTTTTCTGAGGAAGTAGGAATGTAATGGATGGTCAGACAGATTGGAGATATGGTCTGAGTATCTTAGACAACGGATACGTAATAACGCAGTGACTAGATAGAACTGCTGGTACAATAAGTATCGCATCTCACACTTGCTAGTCTATGCTAGATTTAAGGAAACCTTAAAACAAGGGCTATATGGTGCTAGCTACTACATGGTTTATATACATAAAAGCTGCTAGCAGCACACTTATATGTGTGCACTTCATTAGGGATAAGCTCTAATGTTTTCCAAGATGCATTACAAATAAACTGACTGAGATGCCAATAAGATAATCATTGATGTATAAAAAAACATATTTTTGCGATTGAGTTCAGATATCTCAGCAAGCACACCGACGAATTAATCTTCTAGCTGTCCTATCATTCATTGCGTATGATATAAATGATATTAGCTTGCTTGAACAATTTTCACCGTATGTATTCTGGCTGACACCAACCAAATCAGAATGTCCTTCATTGGCATTGCGTTCGCTGGCAGAGTTGAGAGCCACAACAAATATGAACTTGGATTACGAGCCATTAATACATAGTCACTATCAAGCAGCAAACTCCCTATGGAAACGTATGACAACTAGCAGCATGTGCTGTCAGTTGTGGTTGTGACAGCATTGTTTCCAAAACAATTTAATGTGTTTCCTGTCAGAATTACTTTCTGCTAAACTTTGCTTTTAGTGAATTTATCTATACTAGTACGCTTTCTGGGCCCGCGCACTGTGAGAGATCATCATGAGTAATCAGTATTTGGAGAACTATCTAGTGCATTGTTAGTGCTCCAGAGTGGTGTTACTGTAGTGGTAGCATGATTGCATTTGAATCTGAAGGCATGGGCACAACTTCCATGCGGAGCAATCCTTTTTCCCAATGCTTTAAACCGATGAATCTGTCAGATGGACAGACAGACACCACTCCTACTATATTAAAGATTATACAGTCCTGGTATCTTATTGAAAATTAGGTTAGCAACTATTCTATGAGAGCCAGCTAACAGCAGTAGCATTTGGACAATGTATATTATGGTCGCTGGTGAGCTTACAAAAAGCCAGAATACCGCATCAACATTTACACGCAGCTCTATGGAACACAACCATAAACAGTCTTAGAAGTCACCTCTGACTTTGAAAGAGAGGGGAGAGGGAGGAGAAGGGAAAGAGAGGAGAAGAAGGAGGGAGAAAGAGAGCCAGACAGGTAGATAGAGATGAGAAAGAGAGAGAGGAAGGGAAGAAGAGAGAGAGAGAGAGAGAGAGAGAGAGAGAGAGAGGGAAAGAGGGAAAGAGAGGGAAAGAGGGGAAGAGAGATTGAGTTTGCAAAGAAATGCCCTGCAGGTACAAGGCGGTGCAAAAAAAGACCTGCGAGACAAGAAGTCTATGATGCTATGGGCTTGATTGATTGATCTGGTTATAACCTTCTTGTTTATTCTCACGTCATCCATTACCCTTTCATCAATCTCTCATTAATTTTAAAACTTTGAACAAGCACTCAGCTCAAGACAGTAATTCAATAACGAATATTTAATCTTAGTGACGGAAGTAGGATAAAATAGTTTTCACTTTGAGTATCTACCAATTAGTAAAAAAGCTTAGAGGATAGAGAGATTTTCATCCTACCACATTGTCATTATTTTTGGCCAATCACGGTTGAGTTTGACTCATTTTCTCAGGTTTGCCTTGTACCCTAGTTTATTAAAACAGATATAGACCTAATACAGGATACCATATACCGAATATTGGGTGTTTTTGATTTCATGTGGCAAAAACACTTGACTTCCTTGACAATACCCTACTGTTGTTTGATGATATGCACGATGTGCTGACACCAACCTGTTCTGAGGGAAGAGTTGTCGTATCGATGCCCACCTGCAGTAAAGTATATAGCCAGTTTGTGTAGCTGTGTCAACACTTCATCTCACTTTCTCTCATTCTGTTTTCCATTGACTAAAGTGTAATTAGGAGATTTTCATTATATAAATGATGCTATAATCATTCTACTAAATATAAACATAACTACTTCATCCTTGTCAAGGTTTATTGTCATATATCCAAAAACTATATGTAGTTTTGCAGGGAATGCGAGTAACCTTGAACTTTGGTTTGGGAGGAATGATATAACTGTTGCCGAGATTGGTTCACAAAAAAGACAAGCTTCTAAAATCTTCCGTCATGTCAACCACCGATATCCTGCGTAAGTAGTTACCCTCATGGCTTAGCTTACACATACTAGAACTATATATACATATATATATATATATATACATATATATATATATACTATAAATATATATATATATATATATGTATACATATACTATAAATATATATATACTATAAATATATATCTACTATATATACTACAAATACATGTATATATAGTGTTTGTCTTGTTTTACTGATTTATACTGTAAAAGTAAAAAAGAGGGAAAATAGACACGTCAGTGGTGAAAGTACAGTATATGTTGCAGATGCCTACAGAGACAGCTTGACCATAGTTGTAGTTGCAGGGCTGCTAAGGAGAAAATGGGAAGAGAATGCTATGTTTTGATCTTTAGCTATACCTATAGCTTTTAGGTATGCTAAGGAGAATTTCAAACAGGGCTGCTATGTTTTGCCCTTTTGCTATACCTATAGCCTTAAGGGGTGCTAAGGAGAATTTCAAACAGGATTGCTATGTTCTGATTTCTACTTATACCCACGGTTTCTATTTTCAAAATGTCACCACTGCTTGCTTCGCCATTTCTTGTATCAATCGTTATGTAAACCATGTCCTATGCACTCAGAATGTACTATTTGATTTGCCCAGGGAGTGATGCAACTCAGAATTTGTTGAGGCTTCTGTGGTTTGCACAATACTTCTAGGGATTGTAGTGGCAGTGACGCTACGTGTTTGGTATTCATATTATTCTCAGCAATGATTGTCACTACCAGTGCTTATAACTCCAGTGGTTAACAAATACCACCTAAACTTAAATTGATTTTAAAATATTTCAGACATGGCTCAGCACGTGCTGTAACCTATCGTGGGAACTGGTACAACCTTTCGTTATACCAGTTGAAGTACCTAACTTTGACGCGTTAATCAAGAACTCCTCACTTCTCACTTTATCACTCTACTACCCGTGTATTGTTTGCAGTCTCGCACACACTATGTTTTCAATGTCTCGCACACACTATGTTTTCAATGTGCGGATAATGTGAATTTGGAGTTGTGCACACGTTGAGTTATCGTGAAATAAGTATTTCAACAGACATTTGCATGTTTTTAAAAAAGACAATGGAAGAAGATTTTCAGGCCAGGGGTCATAATGTCACATTCGGAATTGGTTAAATTGAATACAAGCCACTGAAGCGTTGAAGATGCTTAAAATGGAATAACTTGCGCGGCACTTTCTTGCGAATCATTTGCAAGTGCTATTTGCATCTTTCACAAGCATGAAGCATTTGGTAAAAATTTGTGGATTAACCACGTCATGGAAACATTTTGTTTTTTCGAGCAGCTGCTAGTCAATTGGTAAACACATAAATACATGTAGGCTTGCTACAAGTAGTTGTTCTAAGATTTAAGTTGCTGTGACACACAGATGTAGCGTTGCAACTTGTAATCAACAATTGAGCCCGACTTTTGTCTACCATTGGCCTAAAGGAGAAATATCTTATTAAATTAGCATTACAAACTCTCTCAAACATTAAACTCCTCATAAATCAGTTCTAAAACTACCAATGAAAGTTTGCCAGCGTTAAAATTGTCAGCGTTGAAATTGTCAGCATTAAAATGGCACATTTTATAGTCTCCTTTGTTTGCTCTCTTTAAAAGTATTTAAGACAACATTGTGAACAGTTTTGGTGAAACTACCTTGTTTTAAGGTAAACCAATGAAATATTAACAGCAAAACTTGGCTAGTTTTTGTCTGCTATCGTGCCCAATTATAGTAAGAGCGGAGCCAAGAGAGGTAGCCATTATGTAGATACTTTCCTATTTCACTTCTCTAAGGCTATTTTAATAATCCATTTTACTTATCTTTGCTCTAATAAGAGCTGTGTTCATCTGTCTGTATGTCCATCCATCTGTCTGTCCATCCATCTGTCTGTCTGTCAGCAAAAGTTGGATGTTGGTAAAAGATATTACACGGTATGGAGTGTAATCTCTCAATATTTACCTTAGTCAACAGACAATCTAACACCTGTCCCAATCTTTAAATAATAATGCAGTTTGTTATAACACCAGACTATCTCTCGTGCTGCACTGTAATGCCAGGGTGATAAAAAATGGAATTTCCAGGTTGCTGTATTATTCGTTTTTTTACCACTGCAGTAAATAAACAGTCTTGAAAAGACGTCGGTATCTGGTATGAAAGCTTTGACTAGCTTTTTCATTCTACCCTCTTATTTGTCTATTGCTATTGTCATCTAGCGTGTCGAGCACTACGAGGCGTGTCTCTAACTTGTGCGAACGTTCATCTGCATGAGTAATTTCTCTTTTTTTATGATTTCTCTAAATCGATTAATATTTCTAATATTTCTCATTATCTGCTATTGCAGTATTATGTAGTATTTTGGATAGCTAAAAAGCAATACATTGTATTTAAAAGTTAACTACTGTGACAATGCAGCTGACATCTCGGAAGGACTTCCTTAGATTTACCATTGTGTTTATCGCTATGATATATTTTGTGGTCAGCTTTCCCAGCGAAACTTGGAGGGTTAACACTAAAGTGTTGTTGTCATTCTCCGTTTCGAACAGCCGCAAAGAAGCTACAAATCTTTTTGTGCGGAAAGTAATATTTTTTACAAAAATTTGCCATTTTCTCATGAGCTAACAAATCACACCAGCCACTTGCATTTGAGACCACTAATTATTTAAAACTAGGACTTGCTCCCAGACCTCTTTAGTACACAGTTTTAGGCTGTTTGGACACGTCCAACCATAGAGCTCCGAGCTGCAGAATATAATAATCTCAAGCAAACCAGTACCTTGTGTACACAAGGTCCGTTTCCTCTCACGAATCCAACATCATTAGGTCGCACAATCATGCATCACATTTATCTGTCAGTTTGGGGTTCTGGGCATTTTCCTTTACCAATTATTCCACACCGCTGGTGAATATGAATTTGCTGAAGCAAATTACATGTGGTTGGCTCTGATTATTTATAATGACAATGAGATTAACAGTCACGCTCCGCAGTGTTTCATCTTTATCAGCACTCATATGTTTGTTGGCTATTAGGCCGAACGAGGAAAAACAGCGCTTTAACAGATTATGCGTTTATCTTTCGTTTGATTGGTCAAATAGGGTAGTTGCGCTATTGTAAGGATTAATCCGTTGTTTAGTTGTAATTGTCATTTTAAAGTTTATCTTTGGTGATTTATTAAATTGAATAGGAATTGAAGAACTTGCCACAAGCATTTGAGTGGCATGTCCAGGTACCTCTTAGCCTTATTCTTGTGAATCATCTCTTTCATATGTTTGTGTGATAAAGACCTTCCACAATTCTATCTTTGATAAGCGAGTTCAAATCATCCACGCCCTCGGCATTTAATATATTTATTAGTTGTTATTTGATGGATGTGATGATGAGTTAGCAAAGGTTTGATACGAGTTCGTATCAGGTATCCTAATGAGCTTGGAAAATAAAAAGTGTTTTGATTTTTACAAAGCAGCTCATCTCTATTTTCTGTACTCTGTAAAACGTAAATTTAAATTGATTTTTTGACAAAGTATTTTTAAAGCTGTGATTAGACAGCAGCACAATAATCTATCTCTATATTCTACCTTTTATATTCTATTTAATAATCTATATTCTATTTCTATCTACACTTAGAAAATGTTAAAAACTCAGACAATATTCATCTCTCTAGCTTGCACTTTCAAGCATGATTAATCTAAAAAATAGTTGAAAACTCTGCAAATATTTAATTTATTGTATTTGGTTTTACCGAATTTCATTAAGGATGTAAATAAAAATTTTGCTTGATTATTTCTGCAGCAATATTTGCAATAAATGTAAATATGTATATTTATATTATATATAATATATATTATACTATACTAGATTATAGTATACTAGAGTATATAATATATTATGTTAGATATAGTATATTAGAAGTAGTAATTATAATAGACTTACTAGATATATTAATATATATAATAAGTGTAACACATGTAATAAATACACAAGACACAACACAAATAATATACATGATAGATATACAAAATAGGCCTATACAATCAATATAATAAACTCTATAGAAGGTCATTAATCAGGTACTATTTTATAATCATAGACATGGGTCTGCAAATGATTTGTATATAAAAAGCCACAGCAATATTTTACACTAAAGCCTAGTAGCACCAATGAAATACAGCCCCATTATAGGGGCCCAATGATATACAGCCCCATTATAGGGGCTGTATTTCATTGGTAGCTTTTACCACTCAAGGACATTTTTGAATCAAGTAATTATTAAAGTCTGTATGCTCTTAGAAGTAGCTAGTCTGAAGGAAATAACAGAATTTAGTATGACTAGATAGCTAATACTCTATACTAGCTGAATGTCCGGGTAACTAATGTTTTATATGTGCGTTTTACAATTCTTGTAAAGCTTTACTTCTCAGAGTAATGACATAATAACATTATATTAAAGATGGTTTATCAGTTTTTATGTGAAGTTTTAATGCCAAGTATGTGGAATAAAAAATTCTGATATCTTCCAAATTGGTCATCCTGATCTGCATGCTAGATAGTTTTAAGCGAGTACAGTTTTAAGCGGGTACAGCTTTAGAGGCTGCAGTTTCAGGTCTTCTGTATGATTACTATCGGTGTCAGAAAATTATTGTTTCTAGTGCGACTGGCTGAGAGGATTTTTGTTCTCATGTAATAGTTTCTGGTAAGAAAGCAGGAAAGTTACGGCTTTGCTATAAAACTATTTATTACAATGGTAGAATACTGTTGAGCAACGAAGTTCTGCATCACAGTAATTTGCCTTTGCTTTTTATTTATATCGGCACTGTTAATAATATATTAACACATTTCCTAGAAACAATTTTACAAATAGTGCTAAAACTTATAGTTTTTAAATTTTTGTCAAATTTTTTTAAAATGGTACAATATTAGTCCGCTAGGGGCAGATAATTCTATAAGTCAAACAATGCGAGCATACGGAAGGAGTAGTATAAACAAAGGGTGAAAAGAGAGCCAATAATAAGGTTGTGATGGGAAAGAAGAAGAGAGGGCTGGATAAGCATTTGGTACAACGATCTTGCACAAAATTTTAGGGAATTTTATCAGAAAGTGTCGGTATTTTTTCATCATTTTTGGTTGTTGTTCGTGCTTGAGGTGATACGACTGCTAAGATGCTTTAAGATTAGGATATCGTCAAAACTTGATAGCCGTTAAAACGCTCAAAAGGAGAACACGTGTGAAATGAAGTCACTAGTTGGTATCACTGCGATAGTTCATATCAGCTATTGCGATCAAGTTGCAGCTTTACGAATCTCTTTTCTGTCGTTACGTTTCAACTATAAACATCATAATCGTGCTTCCGCTTGGTCTAAAAGTTTTAAACTCGTTAGAGTTTTAGCGGTTTCTTGAAACATCAAGGCAGTCAGATCACCTCAAGCATTAGAAACAATATCAAATGATAGAAAAATACCAATACTCGCTGATACAATTTAATGAAATTTTGCACAAGTTCATCTTTTAAAACACTTATAAGAAAAAAGAAATTTAAAAACACAAAAAATCAGAGAATGAAGCAAGAAATGGAAAAACAAAAAATATTGTATTGCAGAATCATATTATGGCAACATGGCTACACTTTCAACTCAGACCCGTGAATCTTCACATTTTGACTTAATTTGATTGATTTATTGAGTAAAGTCTTCCGCAGTTGTAGTTTATTCCTCTAATCCTTTAACTGTTCAACGTACTTAAAAATAATTGCATTATCTTTATCTAAGTTGGCCAATGTTGGTTGGTATTGCTGGCAAGGTCAAGTGCAACCAAGCACGCAAATCCCTTACCTCACACTAATTAGTACCAAATAGTTCCTCAACCTGTTACCAGTCCTTCTCATTTAACACAATTTTTATTACTTAAGCATAAACTTGGTAGATAGCCGTGACCTGTGACCCGTGACCTGTGACCTGTGACCCGTGACCTGTGACCTGAAAATCTTTAATGATAAACTTACACAAAATGTTAGTAGATTTTATCAAAAAGTATCAGTATTTTTGAACATTTGCAACTTTTTTTGATGTTTGAGGTGATCTGATTGCCACGATGTTTCAAAATTAAAATCGACAAAACTTAATCACAGTTGAAACGCTCAGAAACAACATACGATACGTGCCGGAATGATGTCACTAGCTGCGTGGCTGCCTGTCTCTCTCTCTCTCGTTATTGATATCGGCTATTGTGTTCAAGTTGCAGCGTTACACGTCTCTATTCTGCCGGTCTCTTTACAACTATAGACGTCATAATTGCACTTTCGCTAAAATCTGAGCTTTTCCCTGAACCATCCTGGCAGTGAAATCACCTCAAACATAAAAAAAATCCCGAAGGTTAACCAATACCGATACTTTCTGATAGAATCAACTAAAACTGTGTAGTGCATCTTTAAATGTAGCAGTTTAGACTGGGTCTTGTTTGGCCAAACTTAGCATTCAATAGATCTGTCAGCTTAAGAATGACATTGATCACTGGCAAGGTCAATTACCAGTGATCTATCCTGTTTGCTGTTTGCTGAAAGACTGTGTGAAACATGGATTGCGTATTAAGCGCAACGGCCAAATGATCCAGCTAAACGGATCCCTAGTTTACCAACACGCATTTTTGCAAACTGACTCTCATCAACTTAGGCTATAATTGCTGTATCCTCCCTCAAGCCTCAAATCATTCTCTTTTTAGGCACAAGTCAAATGACATCGGTCTTATAAAACTGGCTAAGCCTGTGGCGACAGCTCCCTATGTTCACCTGGCATGCCTGCCAACATGTGTGACAAGCGAGCCCCTCGAGCACTGCTACCTATCCGGGTGGGGCCGAGTGTCAGGTAATAGCAGGTGATGTTTACGATGGAACACGCTTACCAGCAATCTTTATTGATTTGAATTTGACGATAGATCGGTAAAGTGAAAGTCCAAGACATCTGCCAAGCTAGTGAAGCTTTAGCGTCACTCAAGGAAACTTTTAGAGCGGCTGGTATCAGTCGGAGGTAAAACCATTTGCCTCCAACAGTTCCGCATCGACAAGACATCAAACTGCAAGTCAACGAATGGCACCATTTAGTTAAGTGTAGTTTGGATAGTAATATTTTGAAAGAGCCTGCATCTTTCATAAGCTAATCAGGGTTTTATCAAATGTGCTGAGTATTTTATCCCTGTATTGAGAACAAATGTGGGAAATGCTGAGGTTTCATTGACTGTAGAGTGTAGAGTGTGTAGAGTGTACTGCGTTGTTTACTCGCATGTCCGGAGATAGGCAATAGCTTAGAGGCACCCGCATATGCATCCCATGCATGTGGGGCGTATAAAAACGCCTCATGCGCTTGTAGAAAGATTATAGAAAAACCTAAAGCTGAAGTAAACCTTTTCAGCTGCAAATATTGAATACCTACGTGAGCGATGATTAACAGCAGTTGGCAAAGAGACAATCTGTAGAGCACTTGCTGTTACTTGTTGCATAGCGACACGATTTGGGCAGTGGCAGACACTGGTACGTGTCAGATCTCTTCTAGACAAGCAGCAGCCATGCTTTTCAACTTTTTATGGTTTCCTCACAAGCAGATATGAGCCCACACGCTGGCACGCTTCTCAGAAGAGCATTGCTAGGCGATGGATTATAATATAATCGCTCTGCTGGCTCTGTTATATTTTGTATAATTTGTTCTTTGCTAAAGAAATTGTTTCATTGATGTGGGATTTGTGTAAGTTTCGCGTCAAGCCTGCACTTTATTCCAACTAAATTTAGTTTTACTAGAATTAAAAACCATTTGACTTGCTATCATTAAACGGCATGACAAAAGAGCTCTTGGCAAGGACCGACTAAAGCGCCCCTGTAATAACCCTTTTGATCGCTGTATTCCGATTCTAACAACGGCTAGCCTGCCAAGAATGGATAATTCCAAGTTCAAAACGCTTAATATTTAAAATCAAAAAGCCTGATCAGCGTACGTGACAGCATGAACGAAGTGTTAACTTCAAAGTACTCGCAAAGCATCCAAACAAGACCCTCATGGTCTGGATACTGGTAATCAATCTCCTTGTAAAATGTCTGGTATGAAGAACACGAGGAAAGCCCTCCGAAATTCTGGTAAATCACAACATCGAAGTGTGCTCTTGGCATCGCTCTCCCCACTACATGTACTAGCTACTAAACTGAGTTCAGCATCTGTAACTATTTGTAACTAGTTGTTGTAGCTTTAATTGTTTGTGATTAACACTCTTGAAGAGCAAAATAAAATAATAAAAATCTGTTATTTGTTTTAAATCTTTTCTATAATGAAACCTGTATTCATCTGTTTTATCAGTCTAAAGTCGTACTAAAAGCATCAGGAAAAAAATGCATTACTTAGGAATTGAACTCATTTATTTTTGGCGTGGTATGCTAATGCACTACACGCTGCGCCCCTTGATCACTTCTCCATACATTTGTATAACTACACACATAGTTATTACATATAATGGTCTCTCACGGGACACGAGATTTCAAGTGAGTATAATAATGATCTGTGTTACTAAAATATCTGTAGTTTTAAAAATCAGAAAAGCTGGCTTGACGTTATCTTTCCATTCCATCGTAACAAGAAACAAGTTATATTTGTTTGTTACAATGTTATATTTGTAATATAACAATAGGTCTGCTGCTATACTAACAGCAGTCCTCCAAAAAGTCTTCTATCTTAGACTTATATTTTCCTCGCCATGTTTACCGCTATCATTAAGCGCACCGAAGATTGTACTTTCCAAGCTAGCGATCGGTGTAACGTGAGTTCAGGTGACTTAACCATGTTTACTAAAGCAAAATAATTTTTTTGCACATTCCTAGTTCTTATCCATTCGCTAATTATAACTGTCAAGCACCTGTCACTGACCTGCTTTTGACGGCGCATCTATAGATGATTTTGCACCGGTACCTGGAATATAAAGTTATTCATGAATTTATAGAAAATGTGATCTAGTCGCTAAATTTAACTGATTGTATAATTAAGCCATTTTATGCGGTAATAAGTTTAATTTGGTGCCTAAATAGTCGACCATTTTTTATGTTTCAGGATTGGAGCAATTTATAAATGTTAATTCAATTTAACATGACTTTGTGATTTACTAAAAATGTATATATTTCTAAAAATTATATTTTTGTACTTTTTATCAATTGTGTATGAATCATCGATGGTTATTAATTCCAACGAGCTGCCAGTAAATAATATAAAATTGTCAGCGTCTACAATGGTTGACAGCTGCACATTCTTTTACAGTTTCATTTTCATGACAAAAGATCTGCATCGCATGAAAACCTTTGTAATGGTTGAGACGTTGTTGTCAGCAACATTTAATTTTGTGTAGCTAGGACTTTAAGCATGTGTATTTTTGAGTGTGTGGAGAATTTGGGTAACTGATCCTAAAAGGTGAGAGAGTTTTAAATGTCTGTTACTTCTGCTAGGTATATTCTAATAGGCCATACAGCTCTGTGATTACACCAAAATATATTGTATATACGCAATACTGATAGTTGCAGCAGGGTTATAGAATACTTTTCTGACAGCAGCGGTAGGCCATCTCACTACTTAAACGTGAACTCACACAAAGTTATAGTAGGTTTTATCAGAAATCACCCATATTTGCTATCATTAGCTATTGTTTTTATATTTGAGGTGATCTGACTGTCAGGATGTTTCACGATTAAAATTGATAAAACTTAATTGCGTTTTAAATGCTCAGAAGAGATACATGTACATGTACAGAATGACATCACTAATCGCTAATGATGTCACTAGTTGTTATTGTTGATACAGTCTCTATTGTCAGTCCCTGTGTAGTTATGGACGTCACAATCATACTGTCACTTGATCTGAGCACTTCAACTCAGATGAAATTTTATCGATTATAAAACATCCTGTTGCAGTCAGATCACCTCAAACATCAAAAACTATTGCTTATATACATATTGAAAATATGGGTAACTTCTGATAAAACCTACTACAGTTTTGTGCAAGTTCATCTGTAATATTGATAGCTGCAGGAGGGTTATAGAGAACTTGTCTGGCAGCAGTAGCAAGCCATTTCACTACTTAAGACACATTTTGTTCCATGATACAACATTCTTTGGCTTTGTGGTTGGCGATTGTCGGAGCAGCATAATGCGTTGCCATGGTAATTGACTGCATTGACCAGTTCTGTCAACAGATCTGGTTCATCGGTGGAGGTACTGACTGCAATGACAAATTATCAGCCACTAGATGCATGATGCGATATAATAATTCACTCTGCAATGCTCAAAACTTTCTAGTGTGCATAATTTGACTATTTAGAGCTCAACTACTCTGCTCTCTCGTAAAGGAAGAGAAATGCAAATTCTTAGTGGGGTGACGCATTAGTCTAAAGTACACACACTTACATAACACATGGTAATGAAAACATTAGAGAGCTATTATTAGCAACTCTACATGCAGAAGGGTTTGTACTAGTGCTGGACACGAATAATAAAACTCACTGAACTCACGGGTTTATCTTCTCTCGAGTCTCGGGTAATAGAAATTTTGAGTATTTCAATCTTGCGGGTTCAGACTTTGACTTGCGAGTTTGGGTTTTGGCACACAAACCTGTCGAGTAGATTGGACAAAAACTCGGTTTATTTCGATCTGTGCTCTAAGCACTGTTTAACAACCAGTCTGTTAATGATGCGAGCACAAATTTCGGTTGATAGAAAATAGTAAAAAATAATAAATAAATTGAATAGAATTATAAATGCACTGTAAATTTTAAGATATGTCTGATGTTTAGAATTTTAGACATAAAACCCGTATCAACAAACCTGATACCCGACAAACCCGTTGGCTAAGAAATACTCGTGCTAAGCACTACCAGCTACCAGATACTCGAAAAACTCGAACGGAAAAGGGCGAAGTTTACACTCGCTGGCCAAGAAGTACTCGTGCCCATCACTAGTTTGAACCTTTTGCTAGCCCACAATGAACTAAGAACTAAAAGGTTCTGTTCCAGAGGCTGAAGATGATTTGATGTACCCGGCTAATCTTATGCAGTTGAAGTTTCCCATGGTGCCCCATGATCTCTGCCGGTCTGAGGCATCATGGGGCTCGAGAATCACTAACAAACAAGTATGCGCTGGTGGAGATGGAGTACATGACATGTGCTGGGTACGTGTGGAAAATTTCTCTTAGCAAATGCTAGTGATTAATCTGTAAGCGAGTCTGTCATAAACTTTTGCCACTTTTGGCAACATTTTATATATGCAATAGTAGGTCTTTCTTTTGATCTGCAAATTTTTATTGTTGTTGTTTACTATATTCTTGAACACTATTTTTTCGTAAACGTGTTGCGCTGGATGCCTTTGTTAGTTTTGTCATAGTTTTAGACATCTGGTCAGTAGGGTAGTATCCTATTATTGGAGATGTTGTTTCAATTAGAAAAGGCGCTGCGACGTGTAGCCAATACCTATAGTAGCCGTCAGGGAGGATTTTTTAGCCTTAGGTGTTCATGAACACTTACTACACTGACTTCGAGAAAAGCTCACATAGCCTTTAAATCTTAAATGCATAATGGGTAGCGCTAAATTTTTACTCTTACTAAAACAACAGTTGTCCTTATGATGTGCGCTAAAAATAACTTGGTGTCTGGTCATGTCCTCGATCAGCTCGGCTTGGAGCGGCTGAAACCATAATTCACCATGGACAGGAGATCCATCATCATTAGTCAAGTAGGAGTATAGCCAATGCTTTCCCACGAGTGTGAGCTCTCTGCATCCTTTACGCCGGGTGCATGCCATTTTGTTGTTGTTATACTTGAGCTCTCCTATTGGGGATTAGGTTCTTGTCTGCCAAAGCTGTATATGACTTGATCCTTCTGCCGACAACATATGGTCTACTATGAGGCGCCCTTAATAATCTCAGACATTTGTAGGGTGACAGCGGTGGAGGCCTGCATTGCTCACACGAAGGAAAGTACACCGTGTACGGTGTGTCTAGCTTTACCGGGCACCTGTGTTCCCGTGACATGAGGCCCGCCATATTCAGTAAAGTAAATCGATATCTCAACTGGATAGGCAGCACGATGGGACAGGAAATGATTGGAAAATCTAAAAAGATCTCTTTATAGTCTCTTTCGTGATGATTAACATGTCCAACGATGATGCTGTTTGCTTATTAAAATCCTCCTCGACTATTGCGATGCTAATACTTCCACTGCTCTAAGGAATTATACAGCTATGGATCTTGCTCTCACATGTTCAAATGTACATCCTCTTTGACTAACTTGTCACGAGTTTTATTTAACATCGTTAACTTTTTGACCGTTATACAATTTAGCGAGTCAAGCTGAATAAGTTTAGCCTGTGCTCACAAACAAGCAGTTTGATTCTCTACTGCTACTGCTCTAAACATTTTGATAAAATAGTCCGTAAACACTGTGGTTGTTGATTATATTTGAAGTATGACTAAGGTGTCTGATTCATGCAACATACATACATGTATATTATACAACCTTCTGTGTAATATTTGCTGCACATAAAATAATTCGAACAAGTACATCTGACTTCAGCTATTGATGGTAAAAGTTTTACATATGATTAGATTAGCAACGCTAGAAATACAAAATTGTTAAATAAAATAGGTATTTTGTATCAATGAGTTTGATTAGAAATTTGTTTTACAGTAAAAAGAACATGGGATCGATTTCTTGTAATTTACAGCTCTCTTACCATGGCTTAGTATTAAAGTCCATGACTTCTGTGTTTTTAACTGTTGTGCTTTATTGCGAGCCAGTTTTGAAAAGCAAACTTTAATTTTCGGCAAGCGTATCATTAGAATGAAATGTTTGTAAAGTGCTCATTTAATTTAATTAGTGGATTACCAATGTTTATCTGATTTATTTTAATATATTTATACATAAAAATTAAATGGAAGCATTAAGTTCATAACTGTGTGAACACCAACAAATATAAAATAACTTTATGGATGTGTTTGATCTCTAGCTGCGATGACCATTTGCACACTTGCTTCATACATGTACATATCTTCTCCCACCAGTTTCCCTCATACCATGGTACCATGGTTTGTTTATTGCTCATAATTGGTTGTAAATGTGTGGATTATCACATGAACGACCTGATATGACGATGAAATGAGTTGCGGTATCTAACTTTTTGATAACTCAAGGGCTCTTGCTGCTAGTAAGTTACAGTCGCAGCTGGGGAATCTTTATGACTGGCTCCCTGGCGTTTCAATAACATCACCTGGCTGTTGTTCTTAAAAGTGATTTTTACACGAACTCCTTTTTGTTGAAATACATGGGCATGATAGTTTGTTTCAGCTTGAACATATTTCTTAAGGATGAGCTTACACAAAATTTTAGTAGCGTTTATCAAAAAGTATCGACGGTTTTTATTATTTGCGATTGTTTTTGATGTTTGAGGTGATCTGACTGCCAGAATGTTTCAAGAATAAAATCAACCAAACTTGATCGTGATTAAATTGTTCCGCAGAAAAATATGTGCAAAATGACGTTGCGTCGTTATCCTTGCGAAAGTCGCTATCGGCTATTGCGGTATTTTAAGTGATTTAACTGACCAAGTTTAGTCAATTTTAATCTTAGAATATCCTGGCAGACTAGCTCACACATCAAAGACAATCGCAAATGATAGAAAAATGCCGATTCTTTCTGAAAAACTTACACAAAATTTTAATCGATTTTATCTTTAAAAGTAGTAATCAATAATCAATAAATAAGCTGAACTCAGATTTAGCCTCTTATTGGTTATTTCGAAACTGATTTTCTTAGTGAGTTTTTAAAGTACGTATGAATGAAATTGGAAGTGTTTTGATTGCCTCTTACCAGCGATATCTTCTACTCCTTAGATTAGTGTCACTTCTCCAAGGGTGTGATGTCATTTCTCCGTGCGTGTGATAATCGCGTTTAGAGTAATAATCCAAGTTATTAGCGACTAATGTCGAGTAGCCGTCTCACTTTTGCGACGCGAGGTGGAAATGACCGCAATTATAAACATGTGATCCATGATCGCTTTAAATTATATTACAATGTCCTTGTCAATAATCCTGCTCCTAATCTCAAATACAGTAGTATCACTAATCTCGCCTTTGCCTACATCTTTGCTCTTTTTCTATAGCAAAAATACGATACGGAGACGCTGCCTCTTGTCGTGCTCAAGTCACACATGTTGTTGGAGCAGTGCTACTAGCCATTATTTCGACTTGCCAATGTTCCATAATATTGAACATAGGTATTTTGTTTCTCAAAGATCGAATACGAGGTCTGTTTTGCTTACTGCAAGCGGAGACTGTGCGTGTTTGAAGAGCAGTGTTGCGCGCATAATGTCTCTGTGACCTTCGCTAGACCTGCCTGGACCAAGTGGCAAAGAATCCTTGACGATTGGAGATATGACCAGATGCGGAGAGCACTTTGAGTTTGCATGTCATTTCTGTCACAACTGGTAGCCTTTTTTGGGGATGGAACTCCAACCAGCTGTTCACAAGTCCACTCTTACCTACCTTTTAAAAGTAAAAAAATATACCAATAAACAGAACATTTCAAAGTAGGCTGGTACTTCTTTGTGTTGCCCATGGTCTGTAAGTTGACCTAGAAAGAAGATCTATTACATGGAAACAATGCAATATAATTATTATCAGTTAGCCGTTGATGAAGAGGCTCGCGGCACAACGATCCCAATGATTGTTGCTTATCAAGGACATATACATTGTTGACATTACCAATTATCAGCTGTTATGAGAGCCACTTTAGCCCTTTACCATAATTAAATGGCATACGGTGATTATTAAAGGATGGGCACTCTCAATCCACCGCTATTCTTCCGAACATGGTCGCTAAGATGACTTCGTCACAAACGGCTGCCAAATTACATAGCAAAGCTAGTTTTAATATAAGCTCACTCTTAGACTTGGGGAACACAGCTAAATCGCCGACAAGTTTTATCGACAGTGAACAATCAGCATCGTCAACAAACATGGCTGTTCTGCCTAATAAACACATTTCTTTGTCACTACCCTGTAATGGGTTCCCACTAAATTCCGGACTTTTCACGCTTCCACAGACAACATTTATGGATCCGATATACAGAACAGACTCGGCATCGGACAGTTCTCTTTCACATCGCTCTTTGTTACCGACAAATCCTTGGACTGCTGCCTTGGCAGCGTTACACTCAAGTACAGTTCATGCTGCCGCTGCCGCGGCTCTGTCGAGGTCATACCTGCCTTTACTACCACAAGGACATACACTGGAAGCAGGTACAACTGAGTGGGGTAAGTCTACTATTTTGCTTATTTCCTACGGAAGCAGACAGCGACGAGCGTCGACCTTAAATTATTTCAAACGAATCGAATGATGAATGGTTGATTAGGAGCTCAGAGCTAACTAAGGATGTTTTCCATGACATTGACCACTTAGCAGAGCTCAATACAAATTAATTTACCATATAGATTTTTGAGTGGTTCCTAATCTAATTGCAACTGAAATTTAACACTTTCCCCTCACTCTACACTGGTATTAATGTACTAATTAATCACTTGTTTTGTCATCTGCAATTGGAATTATACCATGATAATTAATTGAATAATGCCAATGTGAAGTGTAATTGCCATTAGAGCAAGGGTAGATATCGCAGCTGAAGACAGTCTCTGCTCTTGTTCATCGATGGCCTCAGGCCTCAGGCCTCAGTATGTCTCGCTCATGTTAGTTATTTGCTCGCTAATCAATGTCTTTTCCTGCCCCTAAGTTGCTGATAATCGAAAACCATTTAACCGAACTTGGTGTGTCTGTCTGCTGCGGCTATTTTTAGTTGATGCTGAAAACGGTTCATGCATCTCGTATGATTTTAAACAACTGAAGGCTTTTGGGAAGGCGGAATATGAAGTAGCCTTCACAAAACAAGAACATGGTGCAGCAGATAATTTTGTTCAAGGGCGTAGGCTATAACAGTAAAATAGTGCATTTAATACGTATGTAGGTCCTTTTTCGTTCAATACTTTATGCGATTGGTGCAAGTTCACTCACAGCTAGAACTGCATAAATGCTAGCTGTATAGTTCAAACATTATACAAAGTTATAACAACAGGTTGGGATAAACTGAGACAAACTTTATTTAATGCAGTGACATTTTTTCCGGACCATGACCGTGTACCCTCCATTTTAACAGCTACATCTGTAATACAATGATATGTATATAATAATGTATTTCTTACCCAACTTCAAGTAAGCAATTGCCTGCCAGAGGGTTGTTTACTCAGCGATGTTTATTTGGCAGTAGAGCAATTTAAGGTTGCTGCCGCGTCTGTTATAACCAGTGACCGCTTTAAGACTTGTATCCCGGACCCAATGTTCACAGGCCAAGTACTCAAGAATACTAATAATATATATTAATATATGATACAATATAACATATTGTATCATATAGTATTAATATATGAAACAATTTATTTGGGATATTAATATAAGATATAATGATATAACGTTATATATGATATGATATTATATCATACTACTTTATATGATACATTATCATTCAATATTATATAATCAATTATAAAATTATACATTAATTTAATGATGTCCAAAACTTTATACACTGAATTAACTGATCCTCGATGTGTACCTTTGACTGATAGCTTAATACACAGCTGCTAATCTAGCCAGCCAAAGACACATTCAACCTGACGATGCATCCATCATTCATTCATCAGTCTTATTACTACAACTTGATCGGCTTTGAATTTCTCTTGTTTAAAATGTACACATTCTTTATGAGTGACCAGACGAGAGCTCGTATCAGGCTAGTTTAATCTCTCGGCTAATACGGGTAAGGAATGTTCAACAAGTATAGCCTTGATGAGCAGGAATATTGACAATGCTCGGTACCAAATATCGTCTACCAGAACAATTTGCTCTGCGCCTCCTATAACTAAGAATGTGTTAGAGCAACTTGCTTATATAATATACATATATATACTTGTCACAGAACAATAAATGACGAAAGCGATTTATTTACAAGCAATGAAAAATAGAGGTGCGATGGCAAGATTGTATAGTTCAAAGTAAAACTAGTAGCCAATGGCTTGTACATGTTAAAGCTAGACAGTTTTTTTTAGAGAAAACCAGTTTTGTGGCACGAATTATTATATTATTTATTTGCAAATCTATTGTTGTTCCTTAAACTGGTGAGAGGCTGTAAAAAGTTTAGATAGTCATAATTCTGCAAACAGAGTACAGAAATAGTTGATTAATATAGAGTAGCAGAACTATGTTACATTAGCGAACTCAATTTTTGACCTACTTATAAAAACCTAGCGACGATACATAGTGACTCGCAAAATCTTTGACCTATTTATGAAAGCTTAGTTACCACTTATTGGCCTTAGGATAAATCTTCAACTCATTTATGATAGGTAGCTTAGTGACTACTCTCTGCCCCATGTATAAATCTTTGACATATTCATAAAAGCTTAATGACAACTTTCTGTGTCATATATAAATATTTGACCTATTTATGAAAGCTTAGTGAATATCAATATACTATTTACTAAGACTGTTTAATTCAGTCAAGGGTAAAACTACTATCAGTAGTCGTACTATAAAATTTAGAACTCCGGTAGCCATATGAAGTCAGATGTCTTTGAAATAGAAGGTCAGGGTTTATCCAGGCAATAAAACTGCCAGAATTTATAAGTATACAGAGTACACAATTGGCCACACTTATTGAGTACAGTCGACCCCGCTTATTGTGTACAGTCGACCCCCGCTTATTGTGTACAGTCAACCCCCGCTTCTTCGCACTTCCCTTCGTCAGACTTTTAATGGTTCCGACAATGTGTGAGGTCCAGACGATTGTCCAATGTAGCCGTGTCTGTCCGAAGAGTTACAACTTTGACTGATAAGGTAGCTCTAGTGACAGGCAACGCAAGTGACATGTGCGTCAGTTTCTTGCCAGAGTGTTGTACTGTAATTTTCCTTAGTTATTATTACTGTTATTAATATTATAGTGCGCCCGATTGCAGATATATTCATAATTTACTCTCAAGTTTGCTGTATATGCATATTGTACCATATTGTAACCTGGGAGTATGTGTGCGAGAGAATATAGGCTGTTTAATGTACAGTACTGAATATTTACTATACGCAATTTTTCAATGTCCAGACACGATCAGTCTGTACTAGTCTGAGCAAACAAGGGTCAACTGTACTTCATGTACTGTGTTTACGAACTAGGGTCAACTGTACTTCATGTACTGAGTGTACAAACGAGGGTCGACTGTACTTCATGTACTGTGTGTACAAACTAGGGTCAACTGTACTTCATGTTCTGTGTGTACAAATTAGGGTCGACTGTACTTCATGTACTGAGTGTACAAACGAGGGTCGACTGTACTTCGTGTACTGAGTGTACAAACTAGAGTCGACTGTACTTCATGTACTGAGTGTACAAACTAGCTATTGAAAAACACACCAAATATTCAGTAATAATGTATATAAGCGCATTTCTACAAAAAGAGATGTTTTTTTTGTTTAACCTTCTCTCTTTTGCTAACAGCTGATGTGACTTAAAAAATAACTATATGAATCTATTCAGGTTTTCAGCCGCTATAAAGTACAAATTTTCCTTCGGCTTTTTAACGTATCAGATTTTGAATAAATTGGAATTTGAACAGGAGTTCTAGGATGTTTTGTTTCAGATATTGAACACAAATTGAATTGATATTGAACAGAATATTGAACACAAATTCCAAACTCAGAAACTCACAGAAAAAGCTGTTAAAACCCAATGGCATTGTGTTTGTCCTGGTTTACAGCACACAAACTGTATTTTGTGTTTTAGCATAATTATAAATATGTTTCCAGAGAAAACAAGTGCAAGTAGTAAATTTATTTCTGCACCTGTTGTTTTAATAGATTAAACAAGGCTGGAGTATGAACTGTTACAAATAAAGCAATACATTACCCCATCTGGCCTTCTCTGTCAATAGAGTATTTATAAAAAATACAGTCTACTTCATGTATTACCTCCTTCTTTAATATGCAGTTTGCGATATAAAATATGGTATAATATATAAAGAAAGTATTTTTTTATATTTTGAACAAATTGAGATTGTTTACATTATTTGTAATTAAAAAAATAGTTTTGAAAATCGAACAAATCATTTTTTGAACTGTCCTATAAAGGGAATTGTGGGTCAAAAACTAAGGTCAAACTTGATTTTAATGGCGCTCGACCATAAATGGCGCTTGAGCTCAACCACCCAACAGAATTCAGGCTATATTTTCAGCATCTGACGCGGTGACTAGATAAATTGTATCTTCCAATAAGAAACTGGTATATCTTATTATTTTTGTTTAACTTTATGGAGTAGCTACCCTAATACTCTCTACAACAGATCTGTCCTCTCTACAACAGATCTGTCCTCTCTACAACAGATCTGTCCTCTCTACAACAGATCTGTCCTCTTTACAACAGATCTGTCCTCTCTACAACAGATCTGTCCTCTTTACAACAGATCTGTCCTCTTTACAACAGATCTGTCCTCTCTACAACAGATCTGTCCTCTCTACAACAGATCTGTCCTCTCTACAACAGATCTGTCCTCTCTACAACAGATCTGTCCTCTCTACAACAGATCTGTCCTCTTTACAACAGATCTGTCCTCTCTACAACAGATCTGTCCTCTCTACAACAGATCTGTCCTCTCTACAACAGATCTGTCCTCTCTACAACAGATCTGTCCTCTCTACAACATCTGTCCTCTCTACAACAGATCTGTCCTCTTTACAACAGATCTGTCCTCTCTACAACAGATCTGTCCTCTTTACAACAGATCTGTCCTCTCTACAACAGATCTGTCCTCTCTACAACAGATCTGTCCTCTCTACAACAGATCTGTCCTCTTTACAACAGATCTGTCCTCTCTACAACAGATCTGTCCTCTCTACAACAGATCTGTCCTCTCTACAACAGATCTGTTGTGTAGACAAAGGTTATTGTTCATTCAGAGATTGCATGCCTCTCATGCTAATGGTTAATTGTTGCAGGTCATATAAATGGTTCAAAATCTCGTAGACCGAGAACAGCGTTTACCAGCAAACAGCTCTTAGAACTGGAGAAGCACTTTAAACAAAACAAATACCTCTCACGACCAAAACGATTCGAAGTTGCAACATCTCTGCTATTAACAGAAACGCAGGTTTGAAGATTTCCCTAGCGATTATCACTTTATCAGTTTGTTATTGATAGCATCTGAGTAATTCCATAGTCGTAATAGTCTTCATAAGCATTTCATAAAAAGGTGTATCACCCAGCTCTGTACGCCCTTGCCGGGGTCTGGTGACATTGTTGTTCAATTGCTGACAGATTGGGCAATTAATGGACAAGTTAAAATCTAAACTGGCATAGTCTTATGCATAATATTTGTTGTTAGCAAGATATCAGCTTTATCCAGAGGATATTTTAATATTTTAAGCGATACAACTAATTACAAGGGACAATCATCTTGATATGAAATAAATTGGTTCTCCATTACCATACTGCAAACAAATTTTCCTCCTCTATCACTGTTTTAAGCTTCGCGCATATTTGCCATACGCAAAGATTTGTCGAGAATTTTAAGATAAACGAAGGCCATCAAAGAGAATCATGTCCTAATTGTTTAGTCACAGCAGATAAAACATAAATTACTGTTTACCTGATTTTCCTAGTTCCCAATTACACTGTGATAAGGATCGCTTGAGATACTTTGCATTCTATGAAGGAATTACTGCTGATGAGAATTATCAGTTGAAAGCATCCCGAAACATTTCTGACCTCACCTGTCAAGGTTCGAGACTAGAGAAAGATTTACCTTTCTGTAACAGCATAAATTTGAAGGTTTCTGATGCATGTAACAATCTCCAAGTTCATTACTGATATGATCAGCAACTTTTTATCTCTAGACTTGGGCACACGGAAATGCTATTAAAAATAGAAAAGCGTTAGTAGGGAAGTAAGTGAATCATCACACATAATCTGGCGATCACTGCGAGTGCAAGGTATTGCATGATAGCAAATCTTCACCACACCTTTTAATCAACCTTTCAGCATAGATACACGTTTAATTACAAAATTCTATTGCTCAACAGGTAAAGATATGGTTTCAAAACCGCCGTATGAAGTGGAAGAGAATGATGAAAAATGGTGATACAGGTTTTGAAGAAGATGATGACATCACAGACTCAATGAGCAGAGAAGTTGTTGGTGCAGATTAGATCATCAATTTTGTAAACTTTCTGTTTGCTTATTTATTATTGATTTATAATGACTAATATTAGAATTCTAGCTAATTACTTTTTTTTAGCTTTTTCTATGAAATGCACAAACATGTCCTCCGAGTCTACAGGTCATCCGCATAATACGCCACCCACAACTTACCACCTCTTTCACTGTTTGCTCTTTCTTTGCCATCGACAAAGCATCTACTTTTTGTCATTGTTAGTATTATATGCCATGCTTGACTGCTGTCTTTAGCCCACAAGCTTTATTGTTAATCTGTTTCTAAATATTTCTGGTGGTTGCTTTAGATTTATATATGATAAAAATGTTAGTGTAGTTTTCAATCTTCATCTAAGATACTCCTGGAAATACGACAAGAATAAATGGTCATTTGTGAATAATCATGCGAATAATGACTTGAGTGTTCAGGTGGTGTTTTGTGTCGTCAGCCGCATACAGTTATTTGGGATGATCATTGTTTGGTTTTAATGTTTTTTATAAGTACATTTTTTGTTAGTAGTTTCTCAACTGGGTGGTAGAAATCTCCCTAGCTCTATGTTAGAGCTAACAGTTTATTAAAAACTTAATGATTGTAAGTGTGTGGTCACCAAGTGTTGCGGAAGAGAAAATATCTAATGCTAACAAATGGCTAATTTAGCGAAAAATAGTACAAAAGCTATTTGATGGATAAGGTGAATTTATTTGTAAAAAGTGTTCTATTATAACTAGAAGTATATTTTTAAGTTTATACAGTCTCTCTCGATGACTCATATAATTTTTCATGGAGATTATCTGGTCATCTGATTCTATTTTTGAAGTTTTTTTAAAAATAGCTGACCAAGTGACATACTGCATAATTGCACAGATATCAGTTATTGAATTTTCGGTATTTGAGAGGTATAAAATGAGTGAGATTTACAGAAGAATGGTGAATTTTTATGCAGAAGAGAGTTAAAGACTAGATGACATCACAGGCCCATGTTTTATACCAACTCAGCTGTCACGTGTTTGTGGTGCCATCAGTACTACGCAGGGTATCTTTTTCATATTTAGTTTAAATTCTATAACTGCTTTTTTGCAGTTTTATGTAGTGTGCTAAATACTTGCTCAAAATTTTATTTGTAAGCCTCTGTATTAAAAAACAATGATGCATTTCTCGAGTTGCTTGCAGTTTCTACAAAAGCGAAGTTCACACTAGATACCACATAAAACCTGTTTCAACACCATGCCTATCCATGCTTTGGAGAAGTTGTGTTCACATACACACACACTGCTTCGTTTACACTTTACTGATAGTACTTTGCCTTATAGCTGTTTGATTAACTTGATTAGAGTTAGTAGACTATGAAATATAGATAGCATTAAATGATTAATTTCCTCCAACATCGTAAATATTTAAATATTTAGAAAATATTTAAATAGTAAATATTAGTAAATAGAAATATTAGTAAATATTTCTGAGCTTATTTTTACCATTTTTAAATGTTTAACCCTAATTTTAATTGAGCAAATATAATATTACGCTTCCTACAGATAAGCCAGCTAAAGCGATCAAGGTTTATAGAGGTCAACCAAAAGTTCCCACTCGTATCGTAAATCATTATTCACATAAGCATCTTGTCCGTATCCCGTCAGTATTGCATCAGAACAATTTTCTATGTGAAATAATCCTAAACACAATTGAAGCAAATGCCTAAACACTACTTGACAATGAGTTAAGAATTAAATGCTTTGAGGCTGTTTAGCAATGTGCAAAGAAGCAAATGCTTCCATTCTGTTTGACAATGAGCAAAGAAGCAAATGTTTCTAGGCTGTTTGACAATGAGCAAAGAAGCAAATGTTTCTAGGGTGTTTGACAATGAGTAAAGAAGCAAATGCTTTCATTCTGTTTGACAATGAGCAAAGGAGCAAATGTTTCTAGGCTGTTTGACAATGAGCAAAGAAGCAAATGCTTTGAGGCTGTTTGAAAATGAGCAAAGAAGCAAATGCTTTGAGACTGCCAGGCACTGAGCAAACTAAAGCATCAGCTATAAGCGTGTTGTGTGTTCCATGAAGATGGAGTGCTTAAGTGTGCTACTTCTCCTATATTTTATGGTCTTTCAGTAACTACTGTGTTACTATATCTAACTTCCTGTCAATAAACTTTTGTCTTGCGTCATTGGCTTTCTACCGCTCAACATGGATAAGTTTTAAATGGTTCAAACTTTTAAAGTTTCAAGCAATTAATCTCCTGAACATTGGCCAGGTTGACGGTTCCTTCCATTTAATTCAGATTAGACTCGCCATGTGATCTGCTTGCTATCACCAAGGTTTTCCGATTATACCGCTGCTCATTTCAAGCAACGCAATTTTTATTTTTATATTCAAAATATAAACGGTAAATGTTACAAAAGTAATTCGCACTTGAGCCAACAGTTGCTAAGTATTTATAACATATTTATGACATAATAGAACAATTATAAATTAATCATAGTTTAATTATAGATTAACCAGTGATTTCATATGAGTTTTGATAAAGCAGATTTTTAGATTATGGCTGCCTTACCACTACCACTTCCAGTAAGGTAAGTAAGTACTTACCACTACCAGTAAGGTACGTAATTACTTACCATTACCAGAAGACTACGCTGACAACAAACTTGTCAAATATATTTAAAGAAATAATTTTCTTGGACAAGTAGTATACTTGAAAATAAAAAGCGTTTCAGCAAAAATCATTCATCAGCATCTAATATACTTTCAATCTTCTACTCACGTATTCTTTAGTTTATCATCACAATCGATAACAATAATATTATATTATTATTATATATTGTAATAATATAATATTACCTCTTACCCACTTACCTCTCGCTATTACTATATAATAAGGAGAGGTAAGTGAACACGACAGCCTGCCCAATCTTCCTATTTCAGCCTTTACATGGAGCTAGGACTACAAAGGACTGTATCTCAACTGTCCTTGAGGATGGCCAGCATAGTTTTCATATTGAGACACTGCGGCCTGCCAACTGAAAACGTTCTAGCCGTTGGTCATAGCTTTGCTCATCAGGGGAGCAGAGTCGCAGAATTAGACTGCATGAGTGAGCATCAACAGTATGTTATTGTTTAGTATTTATAGGTAGAGGACAGTAGACTGTCACCAGATGGCACCGTCGCCATTATTCTATACTAACTGGTTTTCCAACACCACCAACATGTGTCAGTTGTCAATAAAAGTGTATTTCAATGTCCGACATCAAGTTTTTATGAATTTCTATTATATACGCAATGACATCCGGGTTTAGACCAAGTTATTGCATTTATCTTATGTGGTTGTTATCATCAGCGTTGAAAAACTTTTCTAAAGTTGATTTGACTCACTACGAAAAGAAATAAAATACTGTATTCTTATATGCTATAATGTTGAATATGTTATATATATTACTTTATTGGTAATTGTTTCATTTTAAATAAAAAAAATTTTCAAATTATGCCATACATAAATAAAAAAACAAAAAATAAAAAAGGGCAACAGTTAGGCACTAAAATTGAATAAATAGTTTAGCATAGAGTGTTTAAAATGCCTTTTTCTGCTAAGAGAACAAATACCCATCATTTTTTTGACGCCATCAAGTCGTTTGCACATGCGCTCGTTCATGAAAAAGCTGCCATATTTGTAGAAAATGATCATTTTTTATTTACTAGTACTTTTAGGTGTTGTTTAGATACTATAATAAAAAAATTGCAAACCAAAAACATCGTTTTCAAATTATCATTGCAAAAGCTTCGTGTTTTTAATGATAAAATTGTCTATAAAGTTGACCGACAACGATAAAATGGCGTCACGAAAAAATGAAGGATAAGTAGAAGATTGTTAAAGCAGCTGGCAACAATATTTTCAAAATAATGGTTAGTGGTTGTATGCAATTTGTTCATAAGCTAAAATGAATTAAAAACTTGTAACTATCCTGCAAAAATGAAGACACAAACCATGAAGGATCTTGAAAACTTTAGTGACGTAAAATTGATGCTAAAATATTCTGACTGCTTTTTGGACAATCATCCTCAGAACAAAATGTGTAAAAAGTTTTAATATTTGATATTAGTTTTTAAAATATTTTAACTTATCTTGGATAAAAATGAACACCGAGCATATACAAGAATTCATGTATACACAAAATAAATTTCTTCTGGTTGGCCAAAAGATGGTCTACACAAGGAGTTGCTTATGGGCTTGCTACAATAATCAGCATATGTAACATTTAAACCAGATATAGCATCAACATCCAGGCACGTAATCTTGTCAATATTATTAATAGCACTGTTATTGTCATTATTGTGTTTACAGTGAGCTGAATAAATAATGTTTTAAACAGTTTTCTGCTAAGCTTTTTCTTCATGACATGCCACTTCTTTTGAGGAAAAAAAAGGGTGCACAACTTCCGCACAGTTTTAGCTCCTTTCATGACTGCTTTTCCATTTAGGAGTTGTCTCTACATTCTGATCTTGCTAAGTTTGTGTGTAATAAACTGACGAAAAGACGCTTATGTTGGCAAAGCCCTTTCGCTTTCTTGTTTATCTTTAGTGACAATCTGTGAGTTCTGTTCTTTCACACCTTGCTTACAGCAATTTTAGCTTTTAGCTTTTAAATTTTGGATTTAGCATTTTAAATTGCTTATAGCAATTTAAAAAATTTTTAATTTTTAGATTTTTTAAAAATTTAAGCTTTTTAATTGCTTATAGCAATTTAAAAAGCTAATTCTGGTTGAAACTAATTGAAATTTGATAGGAAGCTTTTATGTTTCCTCAATGTCATGAGGTCAAATTCAAGGTCATTGTGTCCAAGGGTTTATTTGGCACTTCAAAAAAGTTAAAAAAAGCATTATAGAAATATCAATCAAAATAAATAGTATAAAATTAAATTATTAAATAAAACATTTTCACATCTACAATATGTACAAAATGCAATAATATCAATGTCACAGTGCATACAGTATATTTGCAAATTGGCCGGAATAGTTACAGTTCCTGAAGAGAGTGCGATGACGCATTTAGCGTGCACCGCATGGCGTATCCATTGGGATGAAGCAATGGATACGCTCAGCAAAATAGTCATATGTACAAAAATATATATCCTGATAAGGAGGCACTCGCTCGCTTTGATTGGTCATGTGTGCTCCTCGTCTCTTCTGAAAGATCTTTCGAAATAATCCTTGTTTGTGTTTCATGTAATGTCAGAGCTTACACGTATTTGGGAGGATAACTCCCAACTTAGTTTTTGTCGAAAATGCTTAGTAAAGACAGCTAACCCATTGGCAGTCCAATCCTCATGAGAAATTCTTTGATTATGATGCTTTTGCAGCCTTCGATGACCTTGGCCACATTGCTTTTGTCGATAGCGCATGTGTAGTGGAACTCATACGATCTGTAAGCGGGCTCGATACAGCTGAACGATGGAATGCGTTCCTCGTTTATCTGCTTTCTCCTCATGTCCTGAACCTTGTCAATGATTTGCTACAAAAGGTGTAAAGAGACATTAGCTACCTTCATATGCAACAGTACAAAATATCCTTCACTCATTTATCAATGCCTTTCGTTAGAATTTTAGGTTTTTTGCTTACCTTGAGAAGGAAGCGGATATATGTAGCAGCTTTCACCACTTTCTCATCCATTTCACAGTAAATAAGAGTCGGGTTAGAAGTCTTTTTTCCCAGTTTAGAGAGCTTCCTGGGAAGGGTAAATAGCGTCTGGTTGTGGTTGGGTACTGGGAAAGCATCAGAAAAGTTTTTTCTATCCCCATCTAAAACAAGCGAGCATATCCATAAGTACATGAGTTATGCGCAAACTGTCTTGCTAGATTACATCGAGTCGTAATGACCAGATGGTCAATAAGCAATTTTGCTTACCGTTAATATGGAAGTTTTGGTATGGATTCTCTGCCAATATATCATAGAGGCTGCGGTAGATCTTTCGATCATGCGCTGTGTGTGACGGTTTGGTTGCGTTGAGATAGGCTTCCTCTCGTATTTTGTCCATGGCGGCCCCAAAATCGGCACCTCGTCTTATTTTTTCTTTTAGTATGTCAATCTTGTTCAGGAATGTCAGAACAGACACTGATCGAAGGTATCTATAAATAATATATTTTATAAGTATCATGCTGGCCATTAATCTTCTGTGGTAAGTTACTGGTAGAGCTGTTGGCATATACATACAAATAGAATAGATGCTTGTACTTTCACCAGATGTACAATAAATGTAAATCTCACCTTGTAGTGATAACTTGATGAAATACTTTCAAGGATTCCAGCAATCGGTTCGTCTGACTGTCCTCTCGTAAAGTTTGGTCGAAACTGCTAATGTCTTGCACAAATAATACGGCGGTCACTTTCTCAAACAAAGTAATCCACTTTCTTCTTTCACCTTGTTGTCCGCCGACATCCAGTACTTTGAAATGCACATTGCTCCGTGACTCGTATGGAGCTGTGATGTTAGTTTCTGTTATGGAAGTTGTCATCACTCGGCACCTGAGAATGTCTTGCTCGCTTGGAATGTAATCAATGTCCTTGATTGTGCCAATTCTGTCGAAGAAGCTACAAGGTAAGGGAGAGCCATTAATAAATAGCAAAAGCATTCAGGCATATATATATATATTTGCATGCAGATAAATTATTAGAGTGGTCTCACAGTGATTCATGAACACCATAATATGTACTTACTAGGCGGCGCAGTCGAGTAGCTGATACTCGTTGGACCGGGAATATGCTTGTCGGACTCCTTCATCTTTCCATAAACTTTCCACATCCTCAAAGAATTCTGGGGATGACAAGAAGGGAGATCTGAGAATGTCTTTGGAAGAGAGGGTTGGATTGGAGACTTGAGAGTGTTGTAGGATTCGCTCTGCACGATCTCTCATCTCTGTACTCGTCAATGGAATGCTAAATTGCTTCATGGCTACTAGTATAGCAACCATGCTGTCGAATATATTCTGTCGGATATATGGAATCCTCGCTTTTTTCTCTCTACAAAAACAATAGGAGAACTCCATTATTGCCATGTTGGGATACGTGACAGGCAGAACAGCTGCCATTGAGTATGTATATTAACTGAGTGAAGTGGAGCTAGCTGTTATGAAATGTCTCTTATGACTACTCACTCGATGTCAAGGGCCTCTCCATGTATAAGTTGCATCTGCCTGATGAGTGTGCTTTTCCCAGCCTCTCCTGGTCCTACAGAAACAAACAATTTTAATTCTAAATTCTGCTGCAGCCATAAGCTAACTCGCAAACTGCATAAGGAGTAAGTTAATATCACACTTATGATTGCTGGTCTGAGCTACTCACCTAGTAATAAAAGCTTTATGTATTTCTGTTCAGATTTGCCATCAGATTTGATTTGTCTGTCGATGGCAGCTGAGATTTTTGCAGCTGCCCTGGAAGGATCTAATTGACTTCTGTCTATCATCATATTTTCAGAGCCTGAAATACAGAAATTTTTAGTCGTGAGAATATGATATCCAAGAGCTGATTGCGGATGAGTATAATATTATCCTTGGTATAGCCTTCAGCAGATTCATTCTCGTAAGTTCCTCTACTCACCACTCAATTTGGCTCGCAGTCTCCGGCACTGTTTCAACATGCTGTGCGATATTTTAGTCATGGTCGGCTGTACGATAACCGTTCTATTACCTTATTCTTAATCTCCTTCACTCTCACAAACTGATTCAATGGCTAGCCGATTCTACTTATATACCCGCCATCAGCCAATCAGATCGCTTAGCCAGCCAAGCATGGACTAAAATTTCATCAACATCCATCAATCGCGCAGCATTAATCCTACACGAGTAAGCCTTCTTGATTGTTTCATTATTAAAACGTTTGTGAGCTTCTTTTAAGATATTAATTAGAATCATTGGACATTTTTGTCCTAAATGTTAAAATAATTTACTTGAGTGCTGAAGCTTTCATACTTTCTTCGATCATGTATCCAACTAAGAGGGTGCTTTACACAGGTAGCCGTAGCGCCTAAGAACTTGAATTATTTCAGCCAAAATAGACGAGGGCAAAGTTATTGCTTTTTGATACGGCGGCATATGTCATTTCTGAGGAGCTCTGATTTTAGCCTCTTATCCTCAGTCAATCTGATTTCAGAATGGGACGACTTTGTTTCCCATGTTTATACCTTTTTTCAGGCTAAAGCTACTTGATGTTAAAGCCGACCAAAGAAACATTTTTTTATCAGCGTTTTTGTTCAAATTTGTTTGTATTGTTAGTTCATAATAATTAGATATAGAATTTAAAGTCTAGAGTTTTTAATAACAAGTTATATCTTGAGTTTCCACAATTTTAAAAGTATCCCTTTTGTCAGTGAGATTAGTAAAACTAGCTAAAACGTGGTCTGATTCTATTACACCTGCTTCGGTTGCAAAAAACCTTGCTAGTCAACAAAGAGCCTGACAGCGGAAAAGGGTATTCAATAATAGGCCTGCAATTGACTTCTTATTTTCTTCAAATAACTATTAAATATTGCATTCGATGTCTAATTAGAACATTTAATGTTTCAGTGAATATTCAATGATGTGAATGAGATATCAATTTTTATAGTGTACTACCACAATAAACCATTCAAGCTTTTTGCATTTTTTTGTAATCTAGTGGAAAAGTGCTACAACAATGGTACAAATGCAAAAACGTTAGAGAGATCTGCATACCTATGCAATCTTGTAACTTATAACACAATTGGTTCTAATACAGCTTATAAAACCGTTTTTATATGAACCAAAACATCACTGCAACTCGTCATGACATCCTAGAGTGTGACTTGGTCATCTCGCAGGCTCATACTTACATCTATAAGTCAATGTCATTTTTCTATTGTCAGTGATAGGAAAGTCTTGGCGCCTACAACATTCTTAGATAATATTTTATGTTTGCATACGCCATTCCTAAGGGCACTGAGAAATTTTTCCTTTATCTTCCAAGAGTTGTAAATATTTTAAAGCATTATATCAACCTCTGGGTAGCTAAGTCACTCCGTGTTAAGTAATAGCATGACAAAAGGATGTACATTCACGAGCAGACTTAAGCAGTCAACAGCGAATGACACATGGTTGGGTTTGTGCTGGGTTCTTGTTGGTGCAGTGACACACATGAGTTCTTTTGTCTACCGAATGCCTGACTCAATTTTTCTTTACTTATGATGATAAAGTTGATATTCTCAGACTATGTGTCAGCACATCTATTCATTGCTATTGTTTTCTACTGTTGCGGCCTCCCACACAATGACAACCTCGTCTCTGTGAAGAGTCCAAGTCTAATCATTCTAGCGAGTTTCCTCAATCATACTTCCTACATCCGTCGCTATATTTGGCAAGCGAGTCGGGTCGTTACGATAATCTGTTAACCATGCTGATCATCCACAAAATCATCGGGATCACTCATGCACGACAAATTACGCTCAGCCACTCAATATTATTTTAACGCGGTATGAGAAGACAGCATACGTGACTTAACATTCTTTGTTCAACGTTTTGGTCATAAATGAGTTGGGTGTTTAGCACGTTATTCAGTGGTGACTCGTACCTACTGACTCATCTTCAGATACAGCTAAACAAATAATTTACTTATACACAGGCTCATGCTAAAACAAACTACAACTTTTCAAGGCGCTCACTACATCTCATCCACTAGGGCCGCTTCCTCCTGCATTGTAGCTACTAGACAAAGACCCTCGCTGCTTTAAGAGTCAAAGCTCACAGAACTTGTACATTTAAAGTTTAAGCTAGCCAGAGAACCTTTTTGTCCAATTGATTTTACAAATTAATTGTTGTTTATGCCAAGCGCGAGGAGCACAAACTAAGTTCTAAATCAAATACATGCATCAAAGGTGCTTAAGCAAAGAGGTGTGGTATGTGTGCTGCATTTGATCAAACAGCCAATGGGCTGCGAGATCAATTACCTGGCATCCTTCCAAGCAGCTAGGTCAATGCTGTAATATCAATTTCCTATTTACAAACTTCAAGCGCTGAAAGTTAATGCAGTGAATACAATTTGTGGGCAAATAGGTATTTTTTAGCTTTGATGTTCACTTGGCAACAGTTTAAGTCGACTGTTTATGCTATGCCCCAACCTAAATGACAGAACATCGTTTGTATATATATATATATAAAACAGAACAGTTGCAGCCATGATTGTTGATTGCGCTCCTTACCCTGCATTTCTGTAGACATTTCGTCCGTAGTGGTGCTAGTTTCGTTAGAGCTTCCTGTAGAACTTTCATTGAACTTTCTCTGATGTACCCTTCTTCTTCTGCGGATCCTTTGGTAGCAGCTGCGTACGAACATAATACACGCATCCACGGGGCCTCCTTAGATGTATAATAATTTTGAGTTATTGTGCTTCATATTTTATATTGATAGTGCCAGGCATCAATGGAGTGCTTTGCAAACAGAAGCCCTGATAAAACAGGTGCTACAATATATGTCCACCAAAAAGAGAGACGGCAGTCAGGGGTGCGAGCATCTTGAGGCGAGTATCTGTTCACATAAGTTGCGCCTAGTTCATCCCTCTTTCTTTTATCTTAACAGGAAAATCATTAATTGGTTGAGTCTAGAGAAGAATTGTACTCAGATGTCAATGTTATAAGTAGCAAAGGACAGATAACTATTCCCCACCTAATTGATAGAATTATATATGGAAGTTGCTCCTGTGACTTCCTAGCAGACTGGAGTTGAAGTCTCATTCTGATTGGTTGCATTTTAAGCTATGAAAACTGGAAAGAAGCTGATGGAAGGCATATGTGAATGATTGCTTAAAACATATATTCTTCAAATAAAATGGTTTGCCTTTATTAAAATACTTTGACTCCTTTATCAACATGAACAGGAGCGAGGTGCAGATGAGCGATGTTAACAGGAGCGAGGTGCAGATGAGCAATGTTAACAGAAGCGAGGTGCAAATGAGCAATGTTAACAGGGATGAGGTGCAGATGAGCAATGTTAACAGAGACAAGGTGCAGATGAGCAATGTTAACCGGGATCGAGGTGTAGATGAGCAATGTTAACAGGGATCGAGGTGTAGATGAACAATGTTATCAGGAGTGAGGTGCAGACGAGCAATGTTAACAGGGACGAGGTGCAGATGAGCAATGTTAACCGGGATCGAGGTGTAGATGAACAATGTTATCAGGAGTGAGGTGCAGACGAGCAATGTTAACAGGGACGAGGTGCAGATGAGCAATGTTAACAGGGACGAGGTGCAGATGAGCAATGTTAACCGGGATCGAGGTGTAGATGAACAATGTTATCAGGAGTGAGGTGCAGATGAGCAATGTTAACCGAGACAAGGGGCAGATGAGCAATGTTAACAGAAGCGAGGTGCAAATGAGCAATGTTAACAGGGATGAGGTGCAGATGAGCAATGTTAACAGGGATGAGGTGCAGATGAGCAATGTTAACCGGGATCGAGGTGTAGATGAACAATATTATTAGGAGTGAGGTGCAGACGAGCAATGTTAACAGGGACGAGGTGCAGATGAGCAATGTTAACAGGGACGAGGTGCACATGAGCAATGTTAACCGGGATCGAGGTGTAGATGAACAATGTTATTAGGAGTGAGGTGCAGACGAGCAATGTTAACAGGGACGAGGTGCAGATGAGCAATGTTAACAGGGACGAGGTGCAGATGAGCAATGTTAACAGGGACGAGGTGCAGACGAGCAATGTTAACCGGGATCGAGGTGTAGATGAACAATGTTATTAGAAGTGAGGTGCAGATGAGCAATATTAACAGGAACGAGGTGCAGATGAGCAATGTTAACAGGGACGAGGTGCAGATGAACAATGTTAACAGGAGCGAGGTGCAGATGAGCAATGTTAACAGGAGCGAGGTGCAGATGAGCAATGTTAACAGGAGCGAGGTGCAGATGAGCAATGTTAACAGGGACGAGGTGCAGATGAGCAATGTTAACAGGGACGAGGTGCAGATGAGCAATGTTAACAGGAGCGAGGTGCAGATGAGCAATGTTAACAGGAACGAGGTGCAGATGAGCAATGTTAACAGGGACGGTGTGCAGATGAGCAATGTTAATGGGAACGAGGTGCAGATAAGCAATATGAACAGGAATGATGTTTAGGTAACCAAGTGAAAACTTTGATGGCTTTCAAGTGTTCAATGTTCATGTGTTCAGTGTTCACGCGTTTAACTCTAGTTTGGATTATCTTTAAAAATATTCAGCACTGTGTTGGTGACTTTAAAACAGATTATAATGAAACTATCTAACCTATGGTAGCGCTTGCTCACAGTTGACTTCCATTGGTTCTCTCCGAGCCAATACATTCACTGGCAGTTAACACCGCTGTCAGCAAGCCAATAATAGACACATGCTAAGCTAAAAATTGCTCACCATGTGGCACTAATGTCTACGATAAGTAATAATTGTGCTTGTGCTTTATGCTTGCTCTACAATGTTTTTGGCATATTGCCATTGTCTCGTTTTTGCTTAACCAGACCAATGAGATATTTTTTAAACTGCAGATGTAAATTAGAATTTTGAGTATGAAAGAATGTGGTGGGAAGCACACCTCCCTTCCTTTTACTAGATTCTAACCGATTTTTATGTCCTTTCACATTTGTGTCTATGGATGTTGATAGGTTTCCATGGAAACGTCAAATGTCCACATTAATGAGCCACTCGACTGGAACTCTTTTCTACTAGTTGTAAGTTCGTTTTCAAGATGGTGGATCTTGGAGTGAAGTTTTTAATTGTGCTTATAACCGCAGAGAATATCTTTAGAATAGATGGCACTGAAGAAGAAGTCAACGGTGGATGGAAATTGGCATCTTTGGATGACTCTATGAGATTTTACACTAATGTATGCACTATACCTAAAATAAGCATTCAAGAGATGACAAAAGAACGGTTTGAAACAAGCTTTCGTGATAAACCATTCATTTTAACATTTCCAAATGGCGCAGATGACTGGGTGAAGTCGGAACATTGGACTGTTCAGAGCTTGAGTAGAGAATACCAAGAGTGGAAGTTCACCGCTGGTAAATCTATTGACATTGTCTACAACGGAGGAAAGGGTGATTTCAAAAGAACTTTCAAGGAATACGTTGCTGAAATGCGGAACACCACAATCCAGAGTGGTGATTTTACGTGAGTTCAATGATTATAAAAGACAACGAGTTATTTCCACAAGTATTCGTTTTGTCAACTATGGCTGAGTGTGTATTAATGGGTAACGATGATTCATTCAGATGAAGTAACCCATTGCATTACTTGTGTATATTTCAGCTAATATTAAAAACAGCAAGAATGGGCGGGTATGTTATACAAAAATGCTATCAGCTTTTATCTGTTTTGTCGATTTATCCGATTTACATATATAGTTCTGCCTAGTTTTGTCACTTCGATTCTTTTAGAAATATATTTTGCTAGTTGCAGCAGTTTTAGCCAATTGTTCTAGACATCTCATTTCAGCGACCTTGTTCAAGATTCTTCATTCAGACAAATACCATCACATACTCCTAAACATTCTCAATAACTGAGCTGAATTGTTGATAGCTGTCAAACGTGACACATCTGAGAAAGGCGTGCCTCGTGTTCCCTTGGGCTGCGCTCTGGTTCTTGACACGCCGTTGCAGATGAAGTCTCATTACGTTTCTTTGAGCTAGCACCGTAGTTACATATTAATATTCCAGAGTAAATACAGTACTGAAATAGATAACAGCTCCAATTTCAATGCTGAATATGCAGTATGGAAACTATGAATTGCTCAGCAACAAGTAATATTTGTTTAACCCAAGGCCATCGCTAAATATGTTTGATGAGAGATATTCTACAAGCCTTTCTCTGCTGATTGAAAGCTAATACTACGGCCCATCATATGTGGGCCATTCTGATGAGTCCAACTAAACACTTTTAAAAATTTATAAGCCCTCAACTAGTTGACGAGCTGATACACTCAACTTATGGTAAACAGCAACAGAACCAGAAATAAACAATGAAAATGGCCTCGATCCGATGATCATATCCAATCATAATGAAACTTGACAACTGGTGAAATGTGTTTTTCCCAAAGCAGCATGAAGAGCATCATCACTACTCCTGTTCATCTAGAACTCTGTTGTCCATACAATATACTCTTGTTTACACAGGAGGTTTGTGTTCATGCTGAGACCACATCTCTATACCGAGATCCTATTTTATATATCGTACTCTCTTAAAGGCAACCGATATTGTATGAATCATTAAAAACTCTAGCAGAGCGTCTAACCAGCTATTAGAGAGCCAAGGTTTGGCGTATAAAGTAAAAAGGAAGTGTGCCTGCCGAAGAGTGTTCTCCGTTCACACATTCGTGTTATGTTGTTAACAACATTTTAACAGCATAACTGTTAACCCTCATGTTAACAACACGCTCTTATTCCTGTTCAATTAGAAACCATAAGCTTGTCTATCAGATGGTTATAGCCTCTGGTCCTGTAAACAAGGGAGCCTGACACATCGATTAACCAGACTTTGGCGCATATAAACCTCACACCAAGTCTTTTTTAAATTTGTGTTATCGTTATTATTTGCTGAAATAAACTAAGTCAAACTAGGGAGTTTTTCTGTTTTTTAAAGTATTTCTGTTTGTTTGTTGAAGACTCAAGGAGCTATAGTAAGGAAACAGACTTGAGTGATTACGCCTTGGTCTCTTTGTTATGTAGGCCTTATACAGTAGTTTGTTGATTAGAGTGTAAGAGGTGAGCAAACCCCGGTCCTGACGACAGAGTTATGCAAAATTCAAACCAGGACCTCTTCACGTATGACTGAAGTTATATAAAGAATGATAGCTAGAAATAGCCTGGTGAATATTGTTTGATTTTGCGCTTTTATCAGTTCAACATACGTAAAGCTTTTGGTTTTTAATCTAAAATATGCTCGATAAAAGTCGTAATCCTTGAGTTCTTCACCCCCTAATCTTTGAAGTATTTATGATGTGCTCATAGGGTGCACCTTTTCAAAGAATATTAATTTTGATAAGCCTATCAGACCAAAGAATGTCGTGTTGTTTAAATGCTGTTAGCTAGGAAAGGAAGTTATTGGTGTTTAAATTCACCTCCCTCTAGCTCAACAAGACGTTATCAAACTTATAAAAAATTGAACAGACGGGCAACGAGTTACTGTAGCAGATCACACAGTTGAGCTGTTGATCCTACCAACTTGTCATTAGACAAGAAGTGTGTGTCTGTTAAATTGACAAGTGACGTGAAGTCAATGCATATTGTTCGCTGCCGCTGATGGACGAATCTAACAACTATTTTGATTAAAGGTCTGACAGCGTGCGGAGAGATGAGTTAGACCGGACACTAGCTTTCAACTCGTAATCTATATCAGCTGTACTTTCCGTTGTTGCTATTTATAGCCGCCAAAAGATCGGTTATTAGTGATTCATATGAACCAAAGAGACTCAAAAATTAATCTAAAGTAATTTGCTGTTTCAACTTTTATTTTTTGCTGATGTTCCCTTTCATTGACTCCACCAGGTTCCTAGGAAAGACACAGAGAGAATGCGATATTTAAAAGCTGCAATTGCTGAATGATGCGATCGGAATGCAGGGCATCCAAATATTATTGCATTGCTGCAGTAGGTTTGAAACTTCAGGCTCGCAATATACTAATGGAACTGAACTCATAATAATAACTACAATAATGACCTTCTGAACACATCAAATTGCGCAATCGATGCGCTCATGGAAATACTTCAAATATCTTCTCTTAATGAAACATTTTCCCTAGAAAACCGTAAATGCCGGTATGAATAGTGGTGTTAGCAACCTTGCCGGGTATGAATAATGGTGTTAGCAACCTTGCCGGGTATGAATAGTGGTGTTAGCAACCTTGCCGGGTATGAATAGTAGTGTTAGCAACCTTGCCGGGTATGAATAGTGTTGTTAGCAACCTTGCCGGGTCTCCTTATTCTTTTTATACAATACGAGATCGATATCAGTACAAAGTAATGTTTTTTTATAAAGCACTTTAATTATCACTTATATTATTTCTTCAGTGTGGGGTGCTTCAAGATTACAAGATAAGAGCTTTATAATTTAGTAGATTCGATTTGACTTTTTCGTAACTTAATTTCACCAGCAGACAAAAGCAAATCAGGCTTTGTGGAAGAAACGAAATAAAACATTAATGTCTAAGGAATATAATGTTTACCCTTTAGAAGTTGCATATGCCACAGACATAGAGCAGTAACAGAATGAAAAACACCGCCTCATCTTTGTGTCTATGCGTAAAAGTCATGTGTCTCTAAGCCAGTGCTGCCCAACCTTTTCCGAACATGGGCCGGATTTAAAAAAAAATGACGCCAGTGGGCCGGACTCACATTTCTAGTCTTACATTCTTTAATAGAACTATTTGAAATGGTTTGGAAAAGTATTCAGAACTGTAAATATTGATTGTATTTTTTATTTATAGAAATTACCCTTTATACAATTATAATTCATAACTCAATTTAAACATAGGGGGTCCTACATATGATACTACATGTATTTCTATTACTTTTATTGCTATCAAAAGATTATAGTCTCCAGATATTACATGAATACGAAATGATCATTAGAAATTTTGATTTAGTGCCTTAAATTCTATAAAATAAATTCAACAATTTATCAAGATTAAAAAAAACATTGTTCAAATGGCTTTGTATTTCAATAATAAAACAATTTCATTTTAGATGTAAACCGGTAATGAACGAAAATATCAGTGAGAAACTTGAAATTGTTTCGAGTCATCAAGAAGCTTTTCGATGTCTGCCGGAATATTTGTTAAGGCCAGTCGGAGTTCATCTTCGAGGTGAGCGTCACTCAAAGAATTTCTTTTGTTCGATTTTATTAATTGCATGCGACTGAAGAGATATTCACACATCCATGTCGAACCGAACAAAACGAGAAAGCGTTTTGCGTAGCATGTAAGATTTGGAAATTGAGTGTGAGGCAGACCGTATTTGTAGAAGTCCATCAGATTCCTATTTAAAAATTGACTCTTGACATCAAAATCACTTTGTAATTCATTCAATTCCATTTGAAGCTCAACGGGGGCATCAGCAGGATCCACGTCAAAAGGCATTGAAAAAAATTTCAGCTGGTCTTCACAAGCACGGAAATCCTTAAATCTCCTGGCAAATTCTTCCTGCATCCGTTTTAACTCACTCACAAAGAATTCCCGGTTCATGGTTGAAATGTGCGACTGTTTCTGAAGGCAAGGAAAGTGGGCATAATTGCTGTCAGCAATTTGAGCAATCCACAAATCCAGTTTCTTTTGGAAAGCTGTCACCTCCCCAAACAAATTATGGATGAGTTTTTCTTTTCCTTGTAACCGCACATTCAACTCATTCAGTTTGTCTGTAATGTCCACCAGAAAAGAAAAATCATTCATCCATTTGTCGTCATCAAAATTGATGCATAAATTTCCTTTTGCTTCAAGAAATGCTGCCACATGTTCTCGAATATCGTAAAAGCGTTTCAAAGTACGTCCACGGCTGAGCCACCTGATCTCGGTAAAGTAAGGAATGCCAGAAAATTCGGCGTTTATCTCATCGAGAAAATTTCGAAACTGTCGATGATTCAATGCACGACTCCTAATGAAGTTGACAGCTTTCACGACATTATCCATGACGTGATCAAACTTAAAGATTTTGGAGCAAAGTGATTCCTGATGTATAATGCAATGGTACCACAATATTTGGTCTTTACTCACATTCAGGGATTCCAGTTTTCTTTGGATGAAACCACGCAAGCCTTGCTCCTTGCCGATCATGGCCGGTGCACCATCGGTAGCAATTCCCACCAGACGATCATAAGTCAGTCCCGCCTTTTCGAGTGCAGTGTCGATTTCTTTGAAAACAGCAGCACCCGTGCAATTTCCTTTCATGGGGCATAGAGCAAGTAATTCTTCAGTGATATTAAAAGTTGAATCAACACCTCTCACGAAAATCGCCAGTTGTGGTGTATCAGTAATGTCAGTAGATTCGTCGATGGCAATGCTGTAAGTTTCGAAGTTTTTACAAAGTTCGTTCAACTGCATTTTCGTATTTTTGGCCAGTTCTTCAATCCTTCGGGTTATTGTATTACGCGACAAGCTAACACATTTTATAGCTTTCTCTTTCTCTGGGCACAGAATTTCAATCGCCGAGGTGATACATTCTTTGACAAAATCTCCTTCCGAAAAAGGTTTCATGTTGCGTGCAATCTTTTCAGCAATGACGAAACTCACTTTGGCGTACTTTTTCGATTCATCATCTACTTTCCGAAAAATGTTCTGTTGTGAGACTAAATTCTTTTGAAGTAAAAGTGCTTTCTCCTTGCGTTGATCTCCTTCATAACGATTATGGGTCGAAGCGTGCTTTAATGTGTAATGCCGTTTCACATTTTCAGCTTTTAGAACTGCGACTGTTTCACCACAGATCAGACAAAGACATTTTGCATTTGATTCCACAAAGAAATACAAATTTGTCCATGCTTCGTTAAACCTGCGATTCTCCTTGTCTACTTTTCTGATTTTTCTAGCCGACGCCATGGATGAACAAAATTTGAAATTTATTGTGAAAAAGAAACTACTGTAATTTGCTCATCGGTATAAGAAGGCTTCCTTATCAAAGGTTGTGCTGGAGTATATTTGAAATTGAATCACCTCAAAAGCCAGTTTTATTGATGCGGAAAGTCAATAAGGCGTGCGCGCCTCGGTGGAAAATACCATAGATATTTCAATAAGCGGTAAAAAGTTCAGCGTTTTCTATTGAAATATCTATGGTAATTTCCCAGCAGTCCTTCTTCAACCAGCTGAGGTGAGCGCCCTGAGGCTTTTGATTCGACGATCGAATCAATCAATCGTACACGCTGTGATACTTCACTTTTTATCAATTTTTCAATGTCAGCAAAGACACTAATTTTTGACCTAACGCTACTGAATTCTTCAAACTGAAAACTATTGATTAGTAGCCAATCATCTTCGAAGAAAAATAACAGTTGTAAGCTTCTGCGTTAATAACAGGAATAAGTTAAAGACTGACGCACGGGCCGGATTCTAAGGCTTCATGGGCCGGATCCGGCCCGCGGGCCGGACGTTGGGCAGCACTGCTCTAAGCCATCAAATATGCTCTAGAGATCTGACGATTGCTCGTAGCATTTTTTTTAGTTTCGCCATGCTACAAACACTTGTTAGGAATTTCAACAGGGTAGTAACCTCGCTGCCAATAAACAGCGCCTTAGCTGACAAGTAGTTTCGATACTGCTGTAGTGCTAGGTATGGAGAGGCAGAGAAAGCTATTTAATGAAAGTACTCTATTTTTAGAACAACGCTGCCGTTGTTGTACTAGAAGGCAGCTAACAGTTTAGCACACTGCCCCGCTTGTCGGCCTATACATCTAGTGTTTATGTAAAATTCCATGAACAACCCAATTGTTGGAACTGACCACTTTTGCAACCAAAACTTCCGATGAGCTGCCTTATTCATTGATAAGAGATATGAATTACTCGCTCTATGTCAGCGCACAGGGCATACTTGTAGCTGCCGGTATGAGCGTGAATCGACATCTCTTGGGCAACAAATAGTGCCTTGTTATAGCATCGCACGCTGCCACTTTGAGTGAACTTCTCTCTAATCAACACTCACTATTATTAGCCTTTCAAGGAACGCCAAAACTTAGACCATCATCCCAATAAATGTTAAGCCTGCTTGTCAACTCTGGGGTTAAAGATGCTTTGACAACAGAAAACTCTGTAAATTTTGGAAAACGGAGTAGAGGACGAGCAGCTCGTTTTAATCACAAGTAGTCCGTTTTCTCAATAAGTTATAACAATTTGGTACATTTTTACTCGAGCAGCAACATGGGTCAGCTATAAGTGTGAACTATTACCTACATAGTTTAATAGCCATATTTCTAATAAACTAAATGAAAAAGTGGGAGCTGCGGGAATTATTATCCCTTCATCTCTTTCTTGGAGAGTTGTAGAGAGCTTCGTTTAACATCGCCTAATATGACAAAAACAAGCCTTATTGCTAATTTAATTATGGATGTATTGTTGCCGCCCAATTCTGCAAAGAAATTTATTTGTTGCTGTCTACCAATGCAAGTAATATGATATCACTATTGCTATTATGGTGAAATTTGCATAGTTTAATTTTAAGTGAATTTCTTTTGCCAAAATTGTTTAAAACTTGCATAAGTAGCATAGAGAATCCCTCAGTTATAATTTTGTTGGAAGTAAGAAAAAATCTTATCTTGTATTTTTTGCTGTACTTGTATAAAAAATTGAATAGGCAGCAATGAAAATTTGCAGTTGGCAGCATTCTAAAAATGCATAAAAATGCATAAAAATCTAAAATGGCTTTATAAAATTCTCATTTCTTAGATAGATTTATATTTTGTATTCTACTTCCTGAGGTTAAAATCACTATATCATTCGTGTCTATATTAACATGATAAGAAGAGGTTAAATTTATATATAAGTTTCAGCCATTTTTGATGAGAATTTATGTGTTTCTGTGAATCAATATTTATTTTGACAATTGCATTTATTAGCACAAAGTTCTGTTTGAAACTTCTTTCTGCCACCTCTCATCACTCTCATATATTATTATAAATACGTTGCTCCAGACAATATTCACACAGATTTTGGTCCACTACGTAGGCATCATTCCTCACCTCTCTCTTCACTGAGAAACCTTTCAGCACAAATGTTTTATTTGAAAGCATTCAACAGACTCTCCTAATTTTAAAGACTTCTCAAATTGGCAGCAAGCAGCAGCAGGCATCAGACTCGTGACTGCTTAGCTGGAAAGCTATGCTGCTACAAGACATCGTATAATAAAGTTTAATTACTGTTCCAACTTTTGAAATTTTGTAAATTATTTCAATATACCATAACTTTCACTCTCTGACTGAAGGGCACTGGAGGCAAACTAAGATGCATTACGTAATGCTCGTACTAGTGTCATGCAATGCAGCTCACTCTTTGTCAAGCACATTGGCGATGTCAAATCCTAATGCAATCATTTTTTCTTGGAACTCACAGAAATAAGTTTTTATTATGACGGTTGTAATATAAATGCTTAAATGTTCATTTTATGCTTAAAAATATTGCTATTCAAATTATTTTTAGTATTTATATTATTAATACGAGCGCGCTGACAGTCAGATGCGCCGTGAGAACCGTAATTACTAGGTCACACGCAATATTTCTGCACAGCTGTTCTTTAGTTCAGTGGCGCAAGTGGAGGAATGCTTGTCTACTAAACCAGAAGTCATGGTTTAAATTTTGTCGAAATGAAAACGATCTTTTAACCTAAAAGTGTGACTTTGGAAAGGTAGACGGAAGAGGATGGCTCTTATTATAGTAAATATTTCAGAGCATTCAAGGTTTTACTGCTTGAACTACTTTCTGTTAGTGTGGTCTGGTCTCAGCTTTTGATCTAAACATAATCTTAGATGATCAGCTAGAAATTATTTTAAGCACACCTTATATGTACGCTGGCTGACGGTGTACAGGAGCATACACCGTCAGCGTCAGCACCAACAAATTCCCACAAACTTCTCCAGTCTGCATCAGGCTTTAGTTTCTCCTCACTAGCTCGTATTTGCTGTCCTCCCAACGTGTGGGTGGTATAAACTGCTGCTCCTTTGGCTTTTGGGCCAACAGAGATACTCGCTGTGCGTGATTTATTGACCTTTTGCCTTGCTTGGCATGACAGTTCTTACAGCTTTTTAAAGGGCAACTGTGATACAGTTAGCCCTTGTTGGCAACTGCATTCAAGCTTGTTTCTATTTTTAGCAGTTTTATGTTCATTTTAGGACAACACTGTTAGTAGCTGCAAAGTTTCAACTTCTAGGCCAAGCAATAAACCTCCATCTTAACTTAATCAGGTTGGGCAAATAGCAAACCTTAGCTTAGATGCCTCGTAGAGCCTAAGGCTATTCACTGAATCTCAACACAACTATTCAGCATTTATTAAATATAGTCTGTGGTCCTTCTACTCAGTCTTTTTGAAACTGATGTTAGTAAATACCCGAGTAGTTAAATAAAATTATTATATCTGCATCAAATGTGTAGACAACTCCACTAGCATATCTCAACATCCGCTGCCCCACATGAGCAGTGACTCCAATGCGTCATGATGTTTATGCTGCGGAGGTAATCGAGATTGTGAAAAACATATTTTCTTGTTTATGTCGATGTTATTAAATATTATAATTCTGTTTGTTTTAGATATTTATTTGATAGGAACTTCTACTATAACTCATCTCTGCCATCAACAGTCAGAGTGCCTGAATTCCTCTTCGAAGAGGTATGAGTTAGAGTAATCATCATAACGCCATTGTAATCAATAATATAGCTTTCTCGTATATGAAGTGAGAATAGGCAGCTCGCGGCAACCTCCTTTCACTCTCACACACAGCCATTCTCAAAGCAGTGTTTCAGCCGTCTTGAGCAATATTTACAGCCATTCATCTAATACTAATAAATAAATTTTTAGAATTTTTGCACCTCAAGTTTTTCAACAGGTTCGAATGATTCTGATATGACGCCATATAAAAATATTTGATATTGGACAGCCTGTATCAAGCTGCACTTATGTTAGGAATGATGAGTTATTGAAAAATTATTTAAATAGGTGCCTATATATAGAAATAAACTGCCTGAATAATACTTTGGGAAGTAGGTTTCAAAGTCTAGTTAATACAGCAACAATCATTGGCTTCCTCATTGGCTTACTGGTTTACCTCGAATATATTCAGAGGTGTTTTGTTATTTTAGCTTTGCACCTAAAGACATACGGGGTTGTCAACTATGTTTTTCATTTGCACCTAAACGCTTACTGAGCCGCCAGCTATGTTTTTCATTTGAGTTTATTTTAATAGTTAGGGAAGTTAGTAGAATATTAATTTTCATTACTTTGTGTCACTAGCTACAGAATGATTTAAATCACAGCTAATTACGTGAGCTCTAACAAATATAATCTAAAGTAACGGTCTTAGGTCAAGGTCAGTAACAAGTGACATTAAAATATTTACAAGTTTTTCACGTAGCGTTATAGATTCTATATGAATGTGTGATAATTTCTACAAATTCATTCATCGTCTTTTGAAATGATTAATTTGCAACATGTTTACATTCATTAGCAGCATATGTACATTGGATGATTATGTAATCTATCTACTATATTTAACAAGCCAGCATTTAAAAATTAGCTAAAGGCTGGCTCTTATATGAGCTACAAGCGCTTGCGGCAGCCGTACCCAGGCTATAGTTATAACCTATGGTCCCAGTAGGTAGTAGGTAGGTAGCGCTGTTAGCTGCAGGTGGTGACTGCAAGAGTAGGATACTATTCACAGCCTCATGCTGTGGACATAAACCTTTAAGAGAAGGTAGGCACACCGATATAACAAATACACCTATCAATTGTTCGAAAGGACCTTGTTTTGACACTGTAGCAACAACCTTAACTGGAGTTCAAACATGTCACTAGCATGTCACTGCGTTCTAAATGCTACCATAGCCAAATGCTTATGTATATTAGCATATGACTGTAGCCTGAGTTTAGGCTAAGTGTACCATGTGTAGTGGCCAATGTAAGTTGTGCGCTGTATCTAAATTTCAGGGTGATCCTATACTCTTTGTTGGACCTTCTGGTACAGGGGCTACATGGCACAAACACATGCCAGCATGGAATGGGGTCGTCTTTGGGCAAAAGCGTTGGTTTCTTTATCCTATTGAAAAGACTCCTCCCGGAGGCAAGTATTGAACTATGCCTAAGGCCTCTATTAACTCTCCTCTGTGCTGTCAAGCTAGTCAAAAACAGCTAGTAGTTTTTGTGACAATCAATTTGCATCGCAAGGCAGCTTTTTGACAGTTCTACTCTACTGATATATATTACGACCACAAATACGTTTGGTTTTCCCAATGGTTGTTTTCCCAATGCACATTGTGACACAGAATTATACTACAGCGATGTGAGTCAAACTGAAATGGTGAAGCTGTTAGCTTGGTCTGCTATGATGTCATGACAAAACAATCATTTGCAAATTTAAGAAGTTCAATCTGTAGGCCAATCGAGATTTTTACTTGGCTGACAATGACGAGTTCTCACAATTCATCAGCCAATCAAGATTTCAGTATTATTTTGAATTACCAGCTAATATATAGACTAGATACAGGCAACAAACTCAGCCCTTTCTGAAAGAATTTGGCTGTAAAACAGCTTGTTCTCTTTTTTCAAATTATATCTTTCTTGCTCAGCACGTTTTGCTCTGGCGCATGTATTATCTTTGAACCTCCATTTTGGTTCCGTCTGGCTAGGAGACAAATTGAATTTTTTAGCATATTTTGATACATGGGAATCCTAATATAGAATGAGCCCTGCCATAATCCAGAACATTTTTGTTAGCATACTCTTAACTATAGTATTTCATTAATTGTTATAGTCACTATTGATAGCAACATGAAATGGTTTTACTTTACAAGTTGTGCTTGTTCCAAATCTTACATAAATTTGTCCAAGTTTTCAATGCAACGTGTCAAACCTATCAGATGGTGTAAACTTGAAACGTGGGAAGGCACTCACGGTGCATATCTATGAAAACACTAAAGGCTCTTAATTGATCCAGTTGAAATTGCACATTTGTAGAAAAGTGAACAAATTGTATAAGCTCTCCCGGATTTTCCTGACAAAACAAACAGAAGTTTACAAACTAAAAACTGCTGAGCACAATTTACTTAATTATTAAACTAGCAAAGTTTTAATTTGTTTATTAGTTACTTTTTATTTACATTAAAATTTTCAATCGTACTATAAAATAAATATACAATTCGATTGTCAACGACTCCTTTTTGAATTTATTTACATTTTAAATTCTACTATTGACAACTTTCCAATGTGATGCTTTAATCTAAAATTAAATTTGGTTTACATTTTTACTACAGCAAGCTGATGTGAGTACCCTAGTAGGAATTAAAGCATACAGTCCTCAACACAAACAGGCGATTGATAATTCTAGATGAGAGATTTCTGTTTCTTCATTTTTTCAATTCAATCTTTCAACATTTCGTGTATTTCTATGCATCTTTGAAACATGAAAGTTTAGTAAAAAAAGAGGTAAATAAGGTTCCACAAATGCTTACCTCATAAGCTGATGTTTAAAGGTTTTGATGTTCGGTAGCCGTGATGAGTCCGTGGTTGCACAAGCCAGGATCGCTACAGAAGTTCTTGCTGTATTTTTTTAAACGGATGGTTTCAATAAAATTGAACTAATTGTATTTTAGCTAATAAATTTTTATATTCAACATAAAAAATGGTTCAAACTAATTTTGCTATATACCATCTATATCAGAAGTTCAACAGCGTTACACGATGAATGTGAACAGGAAGAGATAAGAAAGGGAAAACTCTGCCTCCAGCAGTGAAGGGTTTCAACATGAGCTCAGCATAGACTATTCTTCACCTTCAAATAACCAAAGCCTTTATAGACCAAAGTTTCGATAGCAGACTGATTAATAACAGAAACTTTTGTCTATTTGTAAAAATCCCAATCAAGCTTTATCTAAATATTCAAGTTTGATACGAGCAAAAAGCAAAATATTTTTAAACTTTTAATAGTTACTCGCTATTGGCTCAATTAGTTTTCTAGGCACTCTAAAACTCCATAAATGTGAGAAAGGCAGGGTGGCAACAACCTCTTCAGCCTGTTTTTAACCAGTCACCTGTGTCAGCTGTTTTGGCTAGATAACAACATTGAACACAAAGCGAACTTGACAGGTCGTTTGAAATTCAGAGCAAAGAGTACTTGTGGAAGGTCACGAGCATTGCATCAGATGATAACAGTGTTATTCAATAAAGCACCAGCGTTGCTGAGACTCGACAAAATTCTAACGTGGCTACATTCACTATGTTTCCATGGTGCGCAGTACTGCGAAGCAGCCCCCCCTCCGAAGTCGAGGGGATTGTACGTTTCCATGCTGCGCAGTGGTTTTCAGAATTTCAGCAAATTAGCCAGAGAAGAGAAATTGTATAAATCGAATCGCCTGATGGAGAAATAGAATCGATCACGGATACCGAACGTCATAAACGGTCTTTTTATGATTCTGTCGTCATTATACTTTTATTTACAATACACATTCACAAGGTTTTACAAACCTAACACACTTTTTACAAAGTAATATATTTTTAATAAGTATTTTTAAGTAATATATTATTTATACGTTAATTTAGGACTTGCCACCTATTTTTCGAAATGTGTTGGCATCGATAACAAAGTCCAGGAAAGTAATCACCTCATCATCCTCGTGAATGCAGACCATAATTAAATTTAAGTGAAAGAAGATCGGAAGAATAAAAAAACAAGATTAGCAGGACAACCTTTGTACTAGTTTATGGCCTTCGAAGAATCCGTATCCACGGCATGAGAGCTATGCGCAGCCACTGCGCAGTCGCTGTTTCTTTGCTGCGAATTTGCACTGGCTTCGCACTGATCAGTGCGCAGTGATTTCAGTGCGAAGACGCCGTTTCCATGATTCGGAGATAGCGCAACTCCGAAGCACTGCGCATCATGGAAACATAGTGAATATCAGCTATCACGATACTGGCTGATGCCTAAAGGATGCTCAAGTGGGCCATTTCAATGCATTGAAAATGCATTAAAAGGAGGTTTCAGTTACTCATAATCCTCTGAAGACCCATATATACGAATTGGTGCTTGCCTCAAGGCTTTTTATGGGATCAGATAGTGAGGCTACATTCATAGCATTGGTTCCTCAACATTTTGAAAAATATTTACCATTTTTCTGTATTATATTCACAGGGTATAAAGTTGTTGAAAGATTTAAATTTTTATTACTGTTTTCAGTCATTCTACCTAGTAAGTGTCAGCTAAAAGCTAATTTTTGCAATGACAGGTTTTTTTATCTCATTAAAAATTGTTCTCAGTTCTATAGGCTAGGTCATATGGCAACCTATTCAATGCATCTAAAATGCTCATATATTAACATACCATTTTGTTACTAATTTTTAGTATGTACAGCCAAATATAAAATTTTGACAATTTTTATATGGGGTGTCTACATTAAATAATTATTATGGGTTTCTAGGTTTCCAGATTAATAAATTTTTGCCCCACGATGCCAACACTAGAGCAAATCAAAATCACATGCCGAAGATCGACCGTACTTCAAAAGGTCCACTGTAGTAAGTGGTAGTACAAGCTCCACATTGGCTGCTGCTTAACCAAATGTTTAACAAAATTAATCAATCAAATGGTAGCTAGACACAAACCAAGGCAACACCTTATGCTTCATACACACCTGTGGCGTCACCACAGGTATAACCAGACAGCAACATGAATTGTATATAGTTTGTAATTAAAAGTCAGTTTGGATAATAGCAACAGGCCTGTATTCATTGGTTGCAAGTTGGGGTGGTTAATGTTAGACGACTAGTTATGAACACCTGGGGGTGTGAAGGGGGCGGTGTAAGCCCCCAACAGGTTTCTTTTGTGTAGGGCCTCAGCCGAGCCTCTCGTGTGAAGTTTTAAAAGATTTTATCGGAAAGTATCAACATTTTTCTATTTTTTGAGATTCGTTTTGTTTTAGGTGATGTGACTGCCGGGACGTTTTTAGATTAGAATAGGCAAAACTTGATCGCAGTTAAAACAGTCAGAAAAAAGACATCTTTTTCTTTTGAGCGTTTTAACAAAGATAAATTTTTCCGATTTTATTTTAAGTTTGTCTGGAGGTTTTTACGCTTTTGATGGGACATGGCCAAGCGGATGTTTGGTAAAACTTGACCTTTTGCAAACCTTTATAAAAGTCGTTAACAAGAATATTTTGCCGCTGATGATGATAATAATGACACCTAAGAACTACTAAAAGTTGATGTTTGTCACTATGGCTTGGAATAAAGTGATATTCTACAGCGATAAAAACTGTCTCCATAGCCGTTGGGCAAATAACTGTTCGAGTAAATTATGTTGAGGTCGATTTATCTGAAGCAATTTATTTTTGCGTGGGAACATACCAAACAAATCCGTTTGAGTTAACCTCGTGTTCGAGATGAAATGTTACATTTTATCTGAGGGCAAGTTATCCGAGTTTGACTGTACTTAGCCGCAGAAAAATCCTAAAAAGTTGGGACGGCTCAGCCAGCCAGCCGCCTCAGGGAATACGGGCCTGAATAGCAAAGTCGAAAACTAACACTCCTTTGGGAATGTTTTTCAGGAGAGGGCTTCCTGTTATTTAAAGATTACATCTGCAAGAACAGTTAGTTTAAAATTTAAACATGATGCGTGTAAACTGACTTGCTGCCTTTATTGCATAATACGAGCAAAGGTTTGGTATAGCCAATCAAACTTTAATAAATCTGCTAACAACAGAGCAGCAGGAACTAAAGAGCAAATCACAGTGCTGCTTCGGTTCATGACAAAGAAATCATCCTTTTCTATGACATCATAGTAAGCAAAGTGCCAAAAATTACAAAAATAATCTATCAACACAGAATAGCCTTCAATAACCAACTTTCTTTTAAAGTTAATTTTTTCCCTTACCTACTTGGAAAATTTTTAGCTTAAAAACGTAGCAGCAATAACACCGTTGTTACATAGACTTGTGCCAACTCAAGGAAATATTTTGGAGCTTTTGGAACCTTCTGGCTATTTGAGACATGTCAAACAGATGTACCACCACACCGCATACGTGAGGTTGTGCATGCTTTTATTTTTCAGTTTTTGTAAAAGCTGAATGTTTGTTTTTGTTCATAATCATAATTGGAAAACTGAGTTTCCTGTCACCAAAACTTTAGTAAAAATGAAAATCAGAAACAAGCGGAGGCATATCGAACAGCAATTTTTGAAATTCCATTTACGCAACTTTTCTAAAAATTTAATAGTTGCCTGTGACATGTCAGATTTGCCTAACTAGGGGCACAGCTAGAGACTTAAAAATCGGTGCTTCTCCATGAGCATTCATTATAAAAATAGTAACAGACATTACAATAAAGCTGGTAATATATTGAATGTATTGTGAGCTCTGGAAGGTGTATTAGCACACATAGTATCTCTAAACTGCATGTTTGCTTTTCTACAAAAACTCAAACTAAGAATCAAGAAAAATATCAGAGATTTTCATTGTAAGTTAACTAAGTATAGTATGCAAGTAAGCTATTACTAGTAACGCTGCTCTTTGTATATATCTTGAGGTCGTTCAAGCAATGTTTTCATCAGAGTATAAAAATATTCTTATATGCGTGGACCGTAACTCTTCCTATTTTTTGCCCCAACCTTGACACTCACCACAGCTAGTCAATAATCTCATTATCTTTTTTTCTCATAGTTTTTCTTTTTTGTATTTTAAAGTTTGTTTTTCATACTCGAGATTATTGTTTAAATTTTTTGTTTGTTTGTTGTATTTCATGGCAAAAAGTACCTACATAGCAGGTAAAAATACAAGAAAAAGAAGAAGCAAAGAGGACCCACATGCACAGAAGCATAGATAGTCATGGTGCTGATCCCTGGTTAACAGCTAGCTCATTAATTAACTATTATATTTTTAAAAAATTAATAGTTATTAATATTTTTAAAACTAATGCAGTGTTAACAAGTACCTTTGTACTAACCGCACATTTTTAGGCCAGTCAACAAGTCCTTATAACCATCCATGTTCACCATGTCATTACTAGACTTGCAAAAATCTTCTCTATAGTATGAGCCATGTTTGTTAGTCTGTGTGTCCAAAGCCACGGTTGGAGGTTGGAAAAATACTCAATTCGAATTCATGACTCTCTGCATGATGGACTGGCGGTCTAGCAACTGCTCAAAATAATTGTATGTATAGTTATTACGCCTGACAATCTCTCAAAGCACACTAGACCGCCAGGGTACTAGTCTATAATAGTCACCTTAGCTGCCAATGGCCTGTGGCGCTGTATTGCTATCAACTGTTTGTAAAAACGTTTGAAGAGTGTTTAGTAGCAATTGCATTCTTTTTATTACCCAGTAGACATAAATATATTACAAACATAGTTTTATGATACGCGTTTTACCAATGCAAACAATAGCAGATACCATAAAATCTCTAATTGAACGCCACCTCTATTTGAACGCCACTTCTATTTGACCGCCACTCTGAGAGAAAGGTTGAAGAATAGAGCGCCACTCTCTAATTGAATGCCACCTCCATTTGACCACCACTTTGACTATCTTTGATCTTTACAAACCCATAATACCAAGTGATCAGTAAAAAAGTGTCCACAAAATCAAATCAATAATGAATCGTTTACATCAATAGCAATTAATTCTCTCGTTGTCCAACTTCAAAGTTTTTCGTTTTTTTTTTGTCAAAGCTTTGAAAGCGACACCATATAAATAATTAATAACTGTCTCAGGCTAATAGTAGTTTCTTGGTTAACGCAGTCTTGATACTTCGAAGTACATGTATATATAAAACAACTTATATTTACGATGGTAGATGAACAACTAGTTTTAGGGTAAAGGTTGTGAGGTAAGGTCAGAGAGCAAAACTTTTACGCATTGTATTTGTGCTAAATGCGTCGCGTAAAAGTTTTGCTTTGCCAAAAAACTGTATGGTTGCTAATACTGATTAATTCAGCAGTGCAGAAAAAGAGTTGAGGTCAGAAGACATTGTGGAAGGTATTGGACAGCCAGAATATGTTCGTTTCATCAAAAACAGCTATCAGAATGCGGCAATTTGAGCAAATGATGCAAATATTAAAAAAAGTGTTAATTCACATTTCTGCACGTAATATAAGTATGTTTGACTTATGTCAATTGTTCATCAAAGTATATATTTGTAACATTGATTGATTATCATTATATAACTTATAAATTTGCAGATTTATTGTATATTATTTAATTGCATCCTTGTGGTTATCTTAACACAGCTTACAATGGATCGACGCTCATAACTCCTCTTCTATTGCACATAAAAAGTTAATTCTGGCTGCAAACTGTAGCAAACATATCAATGAGTGCAATGGGCTTTTATGCAGCATTATTAAATATAGATATAAAGTAAAAACATGTTTTCAAATTAAGAATGAAATAAAAATTGATAGTTCCAACAACTTGCAAAGCAGTAAACAGGCTATAATATAATTGTATGTTAATTGCAAGCAATAGATATCAATTAGTAGAGATATTTCTTGGTTTCTCAATATATTTATATTGAGATATTTGATATTTATTATATATTTATAGTTGAGATACGGCAGATATTTTACATCCAGAAGGTACAGTATTGCTCTATCGGATAGAGAGGGTAAAATATAGGTGACATTCGCTTCGCCCGTAAAATGGCTAAATTTATCTTCCGAAATTCTGACAAGCCGTTTGAAAAATACAACGCCAGCCTCTATTTGAATGCCGTCTCTCATTGACTGTTACTATAAAAGGAAAGTTGAGAACTAGAGCGCCATGGCATTTAATCAGACGTTTTACGGTATACCTTCTTATAATGCAAATGTTTTACCCGCTAGCAAAGAATTTAATATATTATCCTTTTTGATTCTAAGTTAGTTTTGCAATGAGCATTGTCATTAAATTGTTTTTTACACTCTAAAAACAAAGAGCTATTCAGTTTGGTGAAAAACAAAATGTCATTCTACCAGATTTGAAAACTTGAAATCATTTGTGCAGTTCTGAAAATATATATAATTTGGAGCTTTTCCTCCTGCCTTAACACAATATATTTGGTATTCACTAAAAAGGTGCTAACATTGTTTTCAGCTGTGAACAATAAAATAGGCCAATTTTTTCAAATTTGTCAGGAATGTGTCACAAATGATGTGAAGGGTTTTGGAAAGCTTATGAGCTAGCTCAACTGGAGACCTTCAAAACATCGATGATATTAATAAAATAATACATATATATAGTTTGAGTATTGTATGACTCTAGTGTTAGACTGTCTTTTCCTTCTTATCCGCTACGATTCAAAAATATTTCACAGAAATTCTTCTGGTCTATATTTCGTTTTATAAGCAAAAAAACTCACAGAGAGTATAAATTACTTCCATACTAGACAATATTGATTACATTGCACTTTAGCAGCTGGCTGTCAGGTTATGCTGGCAGCCACCATTCATTGGCAACAGGTGGTCACTGCAACTGGCAAGCTTATAAACAAATGTGATACCAAAATTAGATGGGTGTAACTTCATTCATTAGTATTATAAAAGAGTTAAATATTGTTAAACAATAGCCATATTGTTCAGAGCGGTGAGGGCTGAACTAGCAGTAAACAGAGGCAAAAAGCTACACCTTTTTCTTATTGCTCTAACAGTATCCTGAAGGCTTCTAAAGTGAGACATTCTTGGAATTCTTCTATGAAATCATAAGGCGTTTTATGTTTGCGTGAGTGTGACCTAGTTCTGTTGAATTGTTTAGCCGTTTCACCTTCTCACTAGCAAATATGCTCAGCTTAAGCACACCAACCTTCTGATTCACTGGGTTATTATTTTTTCACCAAACCGGGTCACATCTGGTCTGCCCTTCACTATACCTTAGTATAAAAACTCAATTTTTTTTTACCATATTCCTGGTTAGTTTGTATTTGGCCTTGACCCGTATACATTACCAATAGAGCCCAGATGCTGCCATTCATACTGCTTGGCATTACTAGCTCTACTCCGACAAAGATACTTAGGCTAGGCAGATGTTTATCAATTATACCTTCGACTGTAGTAGCTTAGATCATAGAATCAGCCAAAATTTGAACAGGAATAATAAAAAGGCAAGTGAATACCCTATTAGTTCTTCTATTCTCGTCGGGCAAGTCAAACAAGAAGCTCACTCAAAAGAATTCTCGACCTGCTGGTATGAGAAATCGTAAAAAATAGTAATAATTACAATAGAGCTCTCCGAAAGTCTTTTTAGCCCCAAACAAGTAATAATTTATTAATATTAGTAGTAGTAGTAGCCGTCTATTGTGGCCGATGATGAGTTTCACTTCCTCAAGTGCAAACACTCTGTTTAACAAATAATAATCATTCACTAACCTACCAATCAGCAATCAGTAAGTAAATAGTACAAAAGGTCATGGGATCAAAGATTTTTGTTTAATGTCAGCTACTCAGTTTCATCAAATGAACAAATGGACGAACGAAAGGTCAGTTCTCATAAAGCTATCTTTTGTATCATGTGTATACATTAAACTTAACAAGCAGTTATAGTTGAAAGTGATCGGAGCTCAGATCGGCTGCCATGAACATCCGTCACGTCATATCACGCTTGTTCAGTGCACGAGAGCTGGCTAGGTCATTCACCTTATAATAAGCTGCTAGGTTTTAAGTGTCCAAAGTACTTCCAAGCTATAAATTGGATTTAAGCCAATTTAATAGACAGCATTGTTTCTACGAAACTCGTAATCAACGTTTATCATACTCTTCTAGAGCATAATTTAATAATATTTAATAATGACCTTTTATGAACTGCTCCACCCTCCATAAAGGGTTTAGGAACAAGCAATTTGTGATCGACCAGCAGTAGATAACGTTACAATATTCTCTGTTAATGAATGCCGAGTACATAACAGATGCTAAAATTAGATTCTTCAAGTGCTTATCTATTGTTTAAGTGCCTATCAACTCCAAGTTGATTGGGTGGTTGATGGGCGACGAGCTTATATTGTCCGGAAATATCAACACATGAAGTTCCTCTTATAGTCATCCGAAGAAAATATGAATTCCCCTAAACTGTATTGCTCATGAGTGCGAAAGCATGACGCTTTACAACACGGGACAACGGGATGGCTAAGCAAACAAGATTCTAGTCAAAATATTTACCAGTTGTATTTCATGCGGAAACATGGCAGACAGCCAAGTTTTAAGGCTAACCATTCCACCCTCGCAAAATTTGTACATTTTTCTCGGATGATTACAAAAAGGCTTGTTGAAATCACATAGACATGCCCAGCTTCATTTCATTTTATTATATTACCAAAGTAAGGTCGTAAGGTCGTAAGGTCATTTGTTATACTTAATGCTTCCTTTTCGTTTCACCAAGACTTTATCACTTATATCTTAGAACATTTTTAGCAGTAAATTCAAGACTTGAGCTAAATCGAAATATCTGTATTTCGATTCTTAGACTGAAGACTCAAGATCATGATGGTTGGTGTAGCTGTGTCCCATCCATTAGTTAGTCTAGCATTTTTAAACATGTGATTTATTAACAACAAAGATATAGCAATATTCTCATTGGAGAGGTCGTTATGTCTTAGTCTAAATTAAGTAATTCCACTATTTTCACATTTTGTTGCAATTCTAATCAAAAAACCAGAAACCTTTATTTTCGATTATGACTGAAACAAAAAAATTGGGAAACTTGCTTGTTTACCAAAAGAATAAATGTGCATTTCTATTGTGATAGAATGTATCTGACATAGAACTTTCTCTGTATATAGAATGTTAACCCATAGGTATAGCGCAGTGCAACTATTCTGATGTGAGCTGAACAGACGACCTCACCTAAGAGTGACCTTTGTAACAACAGGCCAGCAAAAATCCCCGAAAGTTTTTGTTCCATCCCTATTGGATGTCGCTAGAAAGTTCCCTGACAATCACCTAAACTAACATATCTGTTTATCATTGTGAAGCTGACGTAATGAGCTGACGTCTGCTTCCCAGTAGTCTTCCACGTCTGACACACTCTTTGGAAGAAGAGAGAGTATTTGGAAACAGTTTTTGTTTTGCCGAACATGCACTTTCAAAGAAGTATTTCCTTCATAAATAATTGAGTAAGCAATGCAATGTTTACTCAAATCAAAGATCAACACAAAGTTATCTTTTATCATGTAGCGCAATCCCATGACAAAGTTCCTACTGAAATCATCGTCGGTTTAAGAATTAAACTGGCAATAATCGGCGCTTCTGCTATTCATTCATCTAATAATAACATTTTATCTCCAGATCGACCAATCATCATAAAGCTTGCATTTCAGAAAGAATGAATCTTCTGCTTTGGTAGATTTATTTGCTGATTCAACTGAAATGCCAACTAAACATCCACTCATAGAGACAATCATGTGAGCCTTAATGCAATGGGCAATCGTGAGATAAGGTAAAAATGTTATAACTTGAATGGCTGATGTATTACAGTATATGCAGTATTGCAATTATTAAAGATGTGATCACAACAAATTTATAGATATTTTTTATCATTTGAGATTTTGTTCGCTGCTTTAAAGGATCCGGCTGTCAGGATGTTTCAAGACTAAAATTGAAAAACTTGGTCACAAGAAAAGAAAACATTCAGAAGAAAAAGACCTGTCCAGATTTCCAAAAATGATGTCAATAGTCACACTTCCTGTTTATACAGTCTCTTCTTTAGCCAATCATCAGCGCTGGGTATTCATATATTTACACATCACTGAGAGAAAAACAACGGGACAATTTCTAACCAAACTATCTTTAAATCATTTGAAACATTTATAACAATGTATCTGGCGCTATATTTGAAGTTTTATTCCAGCAATCATGGAAAAATACCAAGCAGAATATATGTAAGTAGAGGCGCATAACACTGCAACTTGAACGCAATAGCCAATGTCATAACAGGAAGGACAAGCAGGAAGCGCAATTCCTGATGCCATATTTGGGGAAGTCCTAGCACCTTGTTTTCTTTTAGAGTGTTTTAACAGCAATCAAGTTTTGTCGATTTTCGTCTTGAAACCTTCTGACAGCCGAATTACAAAAAACAAACAAAATCTCAAATGATAGAAAACTATTTATACCTTCCGATAAAATCTACCAAAATGATAAGGAACAGCTATATTTTCTGATAAAATCTTATAGAAGTTGATGTGACCACATCTTTAAACGAGAATGCCATATTTTACAAGAAAATTCTGTCAGAACTCGTAGCAGGTTTACCCATCCGTTAAATAGGCTATTGTAAGTACAAACTATACATACCGCCGCACCTGAGCAGCAGACGAGATTCTATAAATAGCCTCACAGTACATGAAGATTAATAAGAGTTGCTATTAGAACTTCCTATCAAACTGCTGATTGTTATTAATTCTGCAAAAATAGCCTAAGTTTTTAGTCAGCCTTCTCCTAACCTTTCAGTTGCTTTTAGGATTATATGCCTACACCCCTACCGCCTGGCTCGCCCATGTCTACCCCAAGTTGGAGCCATACGCAAAGCCTCTTGAATGCATTCAGAATAGTGGAGAAATCTTCTACGTGGTATGCTACACAATATTATATAATAACTTATAGTACAGCAGCCCATTCTACGTGGTATGCTACACAATATTATATAATAATTTATAGTACAGCAGCCCATACCTGTTATACATCCATATGTGTATATATGTACATGTGTGTATATATATGTATCTATACCTATATATATCTTGCAGAAGATATAGGCTATATAATTATATATATATTTAAATATATAAACCTCAAAGTCTGTGTGTGTATCTGTATGTCGCTCAGTTCGTCCAGCTATAGCTATTAAAATATTGGAATATAGAATCCATGTCGCAGAAGTTTTGATTTTTGAACCTGTGTTCGCTCCCTGTCCAATCCCTTACCAATTAAGCCACACGAGCTTGATGGATTCACATGGCGATATATGTCGCTATGTGCCTTTGCCATTGTGCCAGGCTAGCTAACAGCAAATGGCATTGTTTATGTTGAGTTTATAAGTGTGGCATCGCTATCACTGCTTATAAGCTGATTTTTAATACCCAAGCAACGCCGGGTATTCTGCTAGTATATAGGCCTATATTATATATACATTGTATATATTATATATATATTATATATACACATGTTATCATGTATATATACAAAGCTATCATATATTACATATGCTATATGTAATATATGACAGCTTTACCTTTGAAGTTATCTCCCTTCGGTCATTACAAGTCATGATGTCACTTTCTGATTTTATCTCTGACCAAATAATATAACATAAACGTTAATAACATGGACTAGGAAACCTATACAAGAATGCCTTAATTTAATGTAGCCAGTCAGGAACAGTTGCTGAGGGTTAATTAGTCAAGTATAAGCTATTAGCTAACAAAGGTCAAAGGTTATAGGCTAATTTGCCAATCTATTGCTAATTGAGTATTAAGCAGAGACCCAAAAATGCTATTTTTGTTATCATTCGAAAGACAATTGTGGCATTGATAATAAATGTCACCAGACTGTCTGTGAACAGATGGCTGTGTATTGATATCCAGTCGAGTTAACCATGATTCCTGGTTACCCTCTGGGTTTAAAATGAAAATGTAACTTATTCTGCACTGCACATAAAGGCTGGTTCTGTTCCAGACTGTCTATGAACAGATGGCTGTGTATTGATATCCAGTCGAGTTAACCATGATTCCTGGTTACCCTCTGGGTTTGAAAATGTAACTTATTCTGCGCTGCACATAAAGGCTGGTTTACACTATAGGCCTATAGCCGTATGGTGGTACTAATCACACAATACTTCAGTGATCACCTGTAATAACAACGTTCACATTATCACAAACCCTCCACATTTACATCAGCGAAATGTCAGCAGTATAGCGTTCTCATGATACAAGGCAGTCGCGGAAACGATGAAGTGCTAGGTCAGCAAAATCTCTCATAAAAGAAAATATGGATCAAGCAATCCTCGAAGGCCAATCACCATCACCCAAGTGATGCACATCGCACAAGCTGTCATGGATGCTGAGCAAACTGGGAAGGCTCGACACCTCAAAACTTTCTCCAAGTATCTGCCTTGGCTCGACGACGCCTTCGGCTTACAGTGCACCTAATCGACGGATAGTCGTCGAAGGGGCAACACTGACACACGACAATATAGTGTGTACCAGCTTTTAGATGTAGCTAGAATGACAGGGGTATCAGCTGCTGGATTCTTTTAGAACAACAAAAAGCAAATATCAATTGCCTGTGATAGCATTTGAACTAGGTTCAGGAAATATACAGGTCTGTTGCCATAAACAGGCAATGAACGGGTGAAGGCGAGTACACAGACCTCTAACCTTGTCTTTCTTTCATAAACATTTTATCTCGTCTCGTCAGTTCCAGGGTCACACCTTAAATATTTTGTGGTTATAATTTCGTTTCGGGTCGTGTTCAAAGGAAGTGGCATAACATAGTGGATTGATTTGTCTCTTATCACTCCTGCTAATCAAAGAAGCTAACGAGTGAATTGCTCGATACGTACACGGATAAAATGCCATCAGTTCAGCTAAAAGCAAAGCAAAAAACAAGTTCGATGGCCGAGCAGAGTTCAACTTAATAGGCAAATGTTTATGCTTAAAATAGCCAATCCATTTATGATTTATTCGGCCCTCTAACAACATATTTTCATACGGCTTAACTGACACAGATTGGCCTGGTGATATCATAAACAGCGTGTAGCTTACAATGCTTACAACGCACTTTTGATCTAAAGACTTTAATATAATGGGTTGGAAATATCAAAGACCTTATGCATACTGGCTATAGGTTTACATCATTAGGAGGTTTAAATATGCAATTGATTTGTAGCATGAGGTCTCCACAATTTTAATTAGCGGGTCAAAACAAGTTTAGGCTATGGTACAATCCGATAACTGAGTGTTGTCTCCACTGAATTGATTACGATAAGAATCAAAGCTAAAAGAGCTTTCCTACAATTTGGATTATGTCATCACCTAATAGTATTGCATGTTTCAATTAACTTTTAATAAGACAGTTTATTATTACTTATGAATTCCATTTTTAAAATTTCTTTTTTGTTTAGCATTTGTTTTTATGTCCAGATTTAACCTTGTCTGCAAAATTGCCGTTGGGAAATGAGCCATCCTAAAAATTAGCTAGATATGGTTGTTTTATTACTAAATAATTCAATTAAACGTGATAAAAAATAATGACAAACTTAAATGCCAGATATTTATAAATAACATCTCTTTAATCTATGGTTGATGCTGGAGGGAAAGAGGGCAATAAAAAAGGGAATGAAACAGATTAGTGCAACCTACAAGCATGCCAAATGAAAAGAACATTTTTCTGGAACAATCTACGATCCGAGCAATCGTCTGGCTTGAACACAAACTGGCACACCGCTATCATGTAAACAAAGTTATTCAAATTTTTACGATTCAGATTAAAAGAAAGTTTTGTGAGTGACTGCATCTCTTGTGCTCACAATCAGAATTGAAAGGCTGAATATCTGACAGCTCAAATAAAAATCAAAAATGAATAGGTCTGATATTTCTTTGCCACAGAGAAGGCATACCATTCATAAAGCTCGATAAAACTTGTTAGTATCTTGCATCTTCCAAGATTGTCTTCCAAGACCTTTCAATTTTGGGGCATAGCCAAGAATAACTAGCTGGTATGCTGTGTAACAAGGTGGTATGCTGTATAACTGCTGTGTAACAAGGGCAAATAACGCATTGGCAGAATGCCCTCATCTTCATACCATCGTACCATCAGCTGGCCTGTCTACCCTTCCCCTTAGTTGAATTTAGTCCATGACTTATGAGGAGCTGAAAGTAGCTTCAATGTTTACTATAATAACAGCTGTGTCCTTCCATCTGTTTGTCTGAAGTCACGTCGAGAGGGTTTGGAAAAATGATTACACCATTCAAAAATCAAACCCAGATCTTTGGATACTCACCAAGCAAGCTACCATCGGCACCACTCATCCACCTTTCTACATCTAGGAATGATTGTGCACACAGTTATTACGCATGATGATCTCTCAAGGCACACGGGGCTGCCATGCTACTAGTTCCGATTTAAAAGTATGAAAATAAGTTATGTTTTATAGCACCCTAACAGTCCGGCGAGCCGTGAGAGATCGTCAGATGCGATATATGTACAATTATTCTGAAATTTGGCAAGCTGGCTGAGTAGCACAGTTGGTAGTGTGTGTGGTTGCAAAAGTAAATCTGCGAGTTCAATTCCTATGCAAGACAATCTTTTTTCCTAACACCCTTATGAACCTGTCTCTCATTATAGAAAAGATTAAAAAGGCTAGAGTAACACTGAGTTGTGCTTACACGCATGTGATGCGCAACTGGTCGTGTATCACACCTGTACACGTCATAGAGTATCCTTGGCGTAACCGATTATTAGTTTTATCAGACTAGTCAGCCAACCAGGAGCTCTATAAAACAACTGTTACACGAAGTCAATAACAAAACATTATGAAATGGTAAAAACTTGAAACTGAGATAAATAGACCTATTTTATTATAATTATGATATGATTCATTGTAGCAGCTGTTAGCGCAGTTCCTATAGCCAGGCACTTGGGGAGATTGTTATTGGGTGGAGGGGTAAAACATTTTTCAATAAAGCCATAAAAAGTGGTTTTATAAATCCAATCTACGATCAGAAGTTGAATTTCAATTTATTCAGAACCTAAATATATCAACCACACAACCAGAATAATTTCCCTCCAATCGGCTCCCGCCACTGCTCAGGGTGTAATCTGACACAAGGAAATAACCATCCTATTTTACAAATATTCTAAAATGTATTCGATACTTTCTGCTGCTTGCTTCTTTACTGGGTGATTGCTGTTGGCAGTGGGCCAAGCTTTCCTAGTTTGATGGACATCATCTGGTCAGTATCAATGGTCTGGCCTCGTGTTCCCATGGTTACCCTTCCGCAGGTAACTCAAATATGCAATGCCTAATTGATTTACTAAGATCTGTTATCATCTCGTATGATTGTGCAGCAATAGGAGAAAGACAACTCCTGGAGTGTCAGTTGGGTGCAGCCCCTTTGTACTCCATTTGCATGACCAGAAACAATTATGAGTATAAATAGTTGTGAGGAATAAAAAAAACATTGCATGAATTGTAGTGCTTTTCATTTGCGATTTATGCCAAAGTTCAACCTAGAAATCAGCGCAGAAATATTTTAGTAGTATTCACTAGAATGAGCTTATTTAATTAAACAGCAGTTTTTTTGGAACAAAAAATTGTTTTATTACTTTTATTATGAGATTGTATTTCATTTGTTGATTGTCTACCTCGTACTGCGTTTTTAAAGCACTCCAAAATTACCTGAAAAACCTTTTTATATAAACAAATTTTAGTATTTCTATTTTATTGACTACATGAATTTTCCTAGTATAGTGTTTGCCAAATGTGAACTCGTTTCACTTCGCTTCTTCTGTCTGTATATAGGACAAAAAAATGTCATCAACTGAAACAAAATTCCTCATGATTGTCACTTCTTGACCGTTTAGTTACACCTGGAACCGGGATTTTTTGCAAATAATGATCCAAGGACTATCAGTTTTATACCCTGATATTATTGAGGATCGGTGGGATCCACTTTTCCCTGTTAGTTTAACAACGTTCATTTTTTTTTTAACGTAATCATTTCTGACAAAAGCTCTTTTAATATCACGTTACATAGAAAGCTTTGATTTATGGAGCTTGGACAAAGAAGCAGAATAGTCAAGCGTGACCTCACACTCTGTTGATTTAGCGATCAACCTTCTTTATCTGTCCTCGGTAAACGCTATTTCCATGGAAATTAGTCTAACCATTGAGCAAGGATTTCTATTTCAAATCTGCACTCTCATCTGAACATGAGCAAATGAATTGTTAATGTCCTTTTAACATATTTTATGCCATCACTTTGTGGTGACAAACCAAACCGCGTATATATTTATAAACCGGTAATTGAAAAGATAGTTACGCAGTACTAGCCCTTCCGTTATTTCTTTTATTTTTGCATGTGTATATTGACCTTCTTTACAGTTTACCTTCAGCCAGACCTGTTATTGAGGCATGGCGACAGTGTCAGAAAGCAGCCTAGCTCGACTTTGTTCAAAGGAATACACTTTCATTCTCAGCATTTCCATGCTTTGAAGGTTGGTTTTGGTAACCCCCTTCAACAGATCCAGTTCGTATTCAGGATCTCATACTATAATTGCTATCTTGACATTTCAAATCTTTACTATAATAAGACCTGCATCCATCGGTCCGTCTGTTCAAAGCTATGCTGAGAGAGTTGGGAAAAACATTCCCTTGCACAGGCTTCGAACTTGGATATTCAAATTTGCAAAAAACATTGTTTCACACGGTATTAAACTGGGATGTTTTATTTTGGCCCGTAGCACCACTCGAACACCTTCTGAATTGAAAAATAATTGTGCACATAGCTAGTGTACCTGCTGATCTTTTACAGAACTGCCAGCATACTAGTTGGTTTAATTTAATAAAAAAAGTTATTTTAATTATGTTTTTTAAACTAAAAAAACAAGAAGTTGACCACAGCTTAATCATAAATATAGATGTACCCAAAGACTTAATAGGCCTGCTTGGCAGCGGTGTAACATACACTCTCTATTTGCTTAGCTCATTTACTGAATGTGTCTTTGACATAAAACCATCATATACATGTAAGTTAAGAAATATGATTATACAAGCTCCTTTGACAGCATCAAAACTCACTTGTGGGTAATTTTTCTAAAATGACAACTCATACAAAGAGATGTCTTAGCCACTATGAATATCGTTTTTTTTTCAACTTTTAAAATTAGAATCAGAACTGCAGGCTGCGCAAGTGTTTTTATGTATCATCATATCATATGGGTCAAACCTTCAGTTACTTGTAGAATTAGTACCTTGCATTAGGATAGTAGCTAGTACAGATCCAGCTTGGCAGCAACACTTATACGTGTAGTCATGCTTTCATGTCTGAAAGTTAAATTGCTTTAGACAATGATAGCACTAGAATAGGTTTTATAGTTTCAGCTGCCGCTCGAATTGTTTCATTCAGCCACAAACCACTATGTTTAGTACAATCGTTTAGTTGTTTCAACTCGAAATGAACATTTTACGTTAGTACTGCATGGCAAATGCATTAGGCTCCAGCCCAAGACTTATTTTATGGTTTATCAACTTTTATAACTATCGACTTATTCTCTTTCTAATGTTGAAAGAGAGATAGTGAAACACATGCATTCTGTCTCTAGTTTCTCTCTCTCTCTCTTTCTCTCTCTCTCTCTCTCTCTCTCTCTCTCTCTCTCTCTCTCTCTCTCTCTCTCTCTCTCTCTCTCTCTCTCTCTTTCTCTCTCTAATGTTGAAAGAGTGATAGTGAAACACATGCATTCTGTCTCTAGTTTCTCTCTCTCTCTCTTTCTCTCTCTCTCTCTCTCTCTCTCTCTCTCTCTCTCTCTCTCTCTCTCTCTCTCTTTCTCTCTCTAATGTTGAAAGAGTGATAGTGAAAGACATGCATTCTGTCTCTAGTTTCTCTCTTTCTCTCTCTTTCTCTCTCTCTCTCTCTCTCTCTCTCTCTCTCTCTCTCTCTTTCTCTCTCTCTTTCTCTCTCTCTCTAATGTTGAAAGAGTGATAGTGAAAGACATGCATTCTGTCTCTAGCTTTTTTCTCTCTTTCTCTTTCTTTCTCTCTCTCCCTCTAATTTTGAAAGAGAGATAGTGAAAGACATGCATTCTGTCTCTAGCTTCACTCTCTCTCTTTCTCTTTCTCTCTCTCTAATGTTGAAAGAGAGATAGTGAAAGACATGCATTCTATCTCTAGCTTCTCTCTCTTTCTCTTTCTTTCTCTCTCTAATTTTGAAAGAGAGATAGTGAAAGGCATGCATTCTGTCTTTAGCTTCTCTCTCTCTCTCAACTGATATTAAGGTTTAAAATGCAAATAGAGAGTGATTATGCTAAATTGAAAACTTTGATAAAAATTATCTACAAACATCTTCATCAGCTGCTCATAGCGTGTTATATGATAATAAATACGCAATACGCTCTTTCATGTCACGCAACACTTCACCTCTACGTTGTAAGCCTGGCACTAAAGACCATAGTATGCCTCTACAAAAAAACTCTAGCTTGTACCGCAAGTAAATGGAGAGATGAAATTAATAGCGTATGCAAGTTACAACATCGGTACTTGCGATCACGCGCACATTTGGCAGCGCAGTGTGTTTAAGATTGTTATTTTAAATGGTATAAAAACTTACACGGTATTTATTACGTGTATATATGTAGTTTACAGGTTTAGCATATTGGTTATGCAAAAACACAGTGTAGGGAAATATTACAAAGCATAAAGTATATATGTGAAACTAAAACTTATATAGATAATTTGCTTGTCTTGAACTTTCTTTATACCAAATCTTTGAGGAATATGGTAGCCATAATAACTACATGTATTTCTAGTAACTGCTGAAAATGCTAAAGACCTAGGTTCTGTTTAGTTATGAAAATATGCAGAAAGTTATTGAGAGCGTGTATAATATGCTGATGCACTTTAATACAGTGGGTTGACTTTTACAAAATATATTATTAAAAGCCCCCAAACAACAAATTGGTATCCTATGCATTTGAGTGTAGCCGTTAGTCGGCCATTGTGAATATGTGTTAGTTTATAGTCGTTTTGAGTTAGAGTTGGTGAATCAAAGCCGTTTTATATGTATAGAATAACTAAAATATTAGAACCAATCAAATATAACACTGCCACTAAAGCTAGGCTATATGGTAGGCCTACAAGGTAACAAAGTTGGCCTTGATATAAGATTTAGCAACTAAAATTTTAGATAATCGAAAAAAGAAAATGTGTTAAATACCACTGTTTGCTGTAATAGAAGTTTCAATTCTAGTAGTAATATTAAGGTTATCTCCCTCCTACATATGCTGCATCGTCCCCCTTTATTTTATCTTGCTCTTTTACCCATTGGCACCCAGGTCTTCACAAGACACCAGCAGCTAAAATCGCTGGATGTCCTGTGAATTTTACTTAATTTTATTTTTGTATGTATTCTGACAGCATAAAGCAACTTTTGCTGACACTAAAAGTTGCTGCCAACTTGTTCGGGTCTGTAACCTTGCTTTGCCCTTTTAAAGATTAACTGTCAAAAGATTTTAGTAGATTTTATCAGAAAGTATCAGTTTTTTCCTATTATTTTTATTATTTTTTATGCTTGAAGTGAGCTGTCTGTCAAGATTAAAATTTACAAAACTTGATCGCCGTTCAAATACTTAAAAACAAAATACATGCGAAATGACATCACTAGTCGCTATCCGCTAAGTAGCATCATTACGCCTCTCTATTTTGTAGGTCTCTTTGGAACTATAAATGTTATAATCGTACTTTTGCTTGATCGGAGCATTTTACCACCAATCAAGTTTCGTCAATTGTAATTTTGAAACATCTTGTCGGTCAGATAACTTCAAACATCAAAACAATCACAAATGATAAAAAATAGTAATACTTTCTGATGATATCTACTAAAACCTCATACTAGTTCATATTTAACTTGGAGAACAACAACTCAAATGCAGATACAGAAACACATACAAACCATTGCAATTACTGCTCTGTACACTGTTAGACTTGATTAAACGTATACACAGCTTAGATATGGCTGTAGATGGTGTTGCACGAGAAACAGCTGGTATTTGAGAAAGAAGTAAGAAGCCCTATGCATAGGCTAGTAGTCTGCAAAATATTCTTAAATATTTGTCTTTTTTGTAAGTTGATCAGATTTGTTCATAAAAGCAATAAATTAGAAGACATTGATCCATACGTACAAATTATTCAGTTATTAAAAATCATACCGCCAGACTATTTAAATCCATTTGATGTAGTTGACTCAGTAATCGGATCTCTTGAAACAAATATGCCAGTAATTGACGGTTTTTGCTTTATTGGTTCATGACGTATTAAGAATGAATTTAAAATCTAACTAAACAATTTTTCTCTTTGGTTTGTTCCATAGCATTACTAGCCTTCTTATTAACAAAAGGAGAAGTTTGACCATCCTGTTAGAGTTGCTCGGGTTAGATATCTCAAGTTTACCATTAATAGACGCAATGTGAAAGTGATTTCACAGTAGATTTGTCTATCAGCTCATCGTTCTATGTCAATTATGTCTGGTATTTCATGAGCTGACACGCGCAAGGGAAAGAGCAAATGTTGACTCTTTATACGTAATGTTTACGCATATAATATACGCATACGTGTATATACTTTGTACGTAAGCAGCGTTATCTATGGGCTAAGATTATAAAGCATAGACCGGCGTATACACTGGCATACACACATAGATGTTTCTGTTGAAAGTACTTTCTTAAAGATCATTAAAAAGGTGGTTGATTTAGGTCACTTTGCATCATAAAACTTTTTCATACGCATTCTTGTCAAGTTTCTATATTTCATCAAACCGAATCCATCAAGACTAAAGTAGCCAATTAAAGTAACCTCTGGGAGTGCCAGTGACCTACTCTCTGTTTATTTTTAAATACTCACAGAAATATTTAGTATCTTGACTATAGTAAGAGTCATGTACATTCATATGTTTGAAGCCCTAGTTAGATGCTCAGAAAAAAGATTGGGTCATACAAGATTTGAACTGCTAGCCAATATTCTGCCAGACCAAAACACTAACCACTGTAACAACTCATACCGCATTATTGAGCATGTATTTATTCTCAGTGCTTTATTGGCCGACCCGACGATCTCACGCAGCTCACCGGACTGCCAGGGCACAAATCTTTACTATAATAAGCGCGGTGTTTGTTCGTCTGTCCATCTGTCTGTTCGTCCACGAGTTGAGAAAAAATATTACATCGTATGGGATTTGAACTCATTTGCCTAATATGTTGATGTACTTTAAGTCAATGACTTGACTTTTGCAAAATTATATTAGACTATTTGAATAGAAAAATAATTTTTTTTCATTAAATACAACAATATCGTTCTTTCACTTTAAGCCTAATCTTACTATAATATAGGAAGATATATGTGACCATTATATTGCGCTACGTGATTATAATAATCGCATAGCGCAATATAGTATGGCTTTACGCTGAGCGTACTAGCAGGTGTGTACTGAGTAGATGTAAGTTAAAGTATGGCATTTTTTAGATCTTTTCTCACAAATTATAGAATCTACTCCCTCAATTCTCAACTATTTAAAAATATAATTTCGTTATTATTTTTACTGTTTATATCTACTAATCTCAACATCCTGTTACTTTCTCTCGCTATTCTTCCAGCCAAAGAGTTTGTATATCTGTACGTAAACAGTAGTAAATAATTGACATAGCTAACATGAAGTAGATGTTCTTTAGATTCCTATATCATAAGTTCAATGAAAAGCAACGAAACAGAATTGAAAAATGTGTTTTATTTATCAAAGGCTGCAGTCAACTAGAGCTTTAGATATAGTCTCTCGTTGCCAGGCGACAGCAGTTTATGTTCTATTATGTCACACGGGTTCATCGAGAATGGCTCACTTATATGGAATCATCTGCTGGTCACACTAGAAAGATAAGAAACTCCGGGAGCAATAAACTACCGTGAACTTAAACTCTTCAGCAAAACTTGGAAAATGCGTTTCTGAGCCAAAATTTAAGTTTTCTGAGATGAACTATCTCAGTTGTTGGCTCTCATGCATTTTTTCGAATCTTTGTCGGTTTTTGGCATCTCATTGTTCCCACATCAACTAATTGCCCATAAAATGGTATCTGCAGTCGCTTGGGGAGGAGGCCTTTTTATCGTCTATTTATAGACAGTGGCAGCTGAATGGGACAACTAATGATGATCCAGTAGATTAAAAAGCTTACTAATCCAGACAAATCGGCGAGCGGAAATGAGCCCACCATTTTCGTCGAATATTTTTATATGAGGCATTAATCTTTACTGCTTACCTGATGCAGGGCTTTTTTACTTTCGAAATAAATAATTAGTAATTTCTAGTAACTATCACCGCAAATTACATGTTATTTAATTAAAAGATCAGTGACCTTACTGTGACTTTAGAGCTGATCAGGTAATATTTTATGGCTTCTAATCAGCTGACACAAAGGTAATATTTTTAATGAGTTCTCATGCATTCTTGGAAATTACAGTTGTACAAGGCAAAAAAACTCCAAGAAATTGATACAAAACGTGCTTAGAGTCTTGCAATAATCATGCAAATTTCATGTAAAGCTGCCATGATTGAACAAGTTGATGTTATACTGTACTCGAAGTATCCTGGAAGTTACCTTGCTCAAGGCAATGCGACTAAAGGTGTTTGGATGGCACAGTGACTAAAGAACACAACCTTCAGTAGGAGAAAATTTAGCATCAGTTCGCCAGTTATGTCTCTACGAAAATCTGAAATTCAAAATTTATCAGTCGTAAAGTTTTATTCACTGTGCAAAAAAAGAATCTTCAATCTTTTTTCATTAACTATAGTAGAATTCATTTTAGTGCAAGGGAGTCTTGGGTAAATACAGAGTAACACGCCTTGGTTTTTATGAAATAAAACATTTTGTTCTAAGGCCAGGCAACTTCTACTTTCAATTGACAATTACAATTAGTAGTCGTGTGGTTCCCCAGAAGGAGCAGGAAGTGCCTGTCATGTTATTTCATAACGCTAAAAAATAGCGCAAATTCAGGTGACGCTCTAATGAATGCTTTTAGGGGTTTTTGGGTCCGGCCATAAAAGTTATCTACTGATTAGTACAATTCACTCTCTCTCTATCTCCCTTCATGTCTTTATGGCTCCTGTAATTGCTCCTTGCACTCACCCTGTCTAGATTAACTGGACAGTCTTCTATCACAAAGATTTATCTTCTCTATTACCTGTCTTCCACTTGTTCATCAAAATGGCTTTATTATACCAGACGATAGCATATTAATGATGTATTATTATGCTATAAAGGTACATCACGCCCTTGTGATGCTTGCAAATTTGTCCTTCCGTAATCCTTGTGTTTTTGGCTATCCTTTTCGCAACCGCATTTGCTTTTCTTAAGGCTTCGTACTTCTCGTGTTTTGGCATATTGAATCAGTTAATTACCTGCGGATGTATTCTATAACTTTGATTGGTAGCTTCTACTCAATAGTGAAGTTAGCTAGGGAAATAAATAACTGCCTGTATTTCCCTAAAACAACGAATAACAGCATTGGTTTGCTACGACGAGTATGGAAGTCATGTAGTGGACTAATGTATTCAGATGAGTGACAAAACTCAAGCTTACGCATGTACATGCCAGAAAAACTTATGAAAGCAATTGTTCTCTTCTCTAGTATGCTTGTTCCTCATGACTGAAATGAGCGTTTGAAGACATTCATTGGCTGAAGTGACAAGGAATAAAATTGACAAAAATTTAATTGGAATGAATATCAGCTAAATATAGAGGCATATTTTGGCAGGCGCAAGAGATGTTCAAAACGTGACCTATGTTCTCGCAATGATATCAACATTACAAAAATAATCATATGCTGAAAATATGCCATGTGAAATTTCTGCCTTCATGTGGCATTACCCTGATCATTACTTCCCGTAACTATTTTGCATTTACCTGCCTACATGTCTGCCTTCACCTACCTACCTGTCTTTACCTACCAACCTGACCTTACCTACCTGCCTTTACCTACCTACCTTTACCTACCTACCTGCCTTTACCTTCCCGCCTTTACCTACCTACCTGCCTTTACCTTCCCGCCTTTACCTACCTACCTACCTACCTTTACCTACCCATCTGTCTTTTTTCAAACACGAGTAACTTGACCTCATTGTTGCTAGATTAAAATAGGTAAATGAGAAAGTCAATTACACACTCCTCATGCACTACTCATGCACTACTCATGCACTACTCATGCACTACTCATGCACCACTCATGCACTCACTCTCCATGCTGTCGTAGTGTGAGAAGGCATGCATTTCCTGAATATACTAGTAAAAGGCTTCTTTAGCAGCAAGTTATGAAAGCTATTTGTAAACACAATAGCTAGTAGTCTCTACTAGGTACTGCAAGCTGTATGTTTACCAGCACTCATTAATATACTTCCTTGCTACTAGCCTCTGCTTGTACAACCTGATGTTTTATTAAAAGAACTAGCATGGGGAGTCGTCTGACCTGAGTGTAGTATTTGTTAGTTCATCCACAGCTTTAGAAGTTTTAGTAATCAGTAGCTTTGCATGAAAGATTCAGCTCTTGCGGAAAAGGCATCAGCAGGTAAAAAAAGTGCATTCACCTATAACTTACCTGCGCTATTAGGAAATATTTACACATGTTTACTAAAACTTGGCACCCTCTTCTCTTCTGATTGCACGGTCAACAGAAAGATGTGCAGGTCATATTCTAATTGCTGTGTCAAGGAGGCCTCTAAACACCTGTTTATATTGTACTGAGAGAAGATGGTGTGCAATAAATGTTGCAGCATTTATAGCTGATATCACCGAGGAAACTTCAGTGCACTCATGCCTCTGTGTTCTCAATATAAGTTTGTTTTTCTATTTGGTGGTATGAGTATGGCTCTTAGTTTGGAAATCTCACACAAACCTGATCGAAGGTTTATAGGTTCTTACCTCTCTTACTAAGAGAAGGTATACAAACTTTTGAAATACAATTATTAATCAATTTTTTGTCACTTTTTATGGTAAAACCAATGCTAAATTTTTTCACCTATGTTTCTCTTTTGCGGTAGTAAGTGATAGCACATGGCGAAAAACTGAAACGTGTTTCAAGTCAGCTGAAACTCCAAACCTCTACTTTTTTTGCTTGTGAAATGCAAAAAACAATAAACCATCAATCAATTAGAAGTTTCACTCGCTGTTAAAAAATTTTTAAATGTTACAAAAAGACACTAAATGTTTTGCAATAATATTTATAAGGTATGATAACTGTAAATTATTCAGAAATTTAAAATGAAATCAGAATAGTATCCGCAATCTGCCCAGTAATACAACTTTGTGATATTTAGTAGCCATAAACAAAACTCTGTAGGTTCCTGAGGAAGATGAGATTTTCTGCAAAACTATTCCTCTTAAACAGCACAATCTTGTAACTTTTCAATTTAATTATATATATATATTATATCTATATATTTAAACTTAAACAACAGTCTTATTGCTGGCTTGTTTTACAAAGGTCTGTTTTAGAGGCTGGCATGCAACAGACCTTTCTGTCACACACTATATAAATATTATCAGGTGAATGCTCGCTAAGTGATTTCCCGCAGAAGATGGGCACATAGATAAAATGTGTTCACATGAACTTATTTTTAAATAAAAACATGCTTCATTGAGTTTACTTAGGAGATAAAGTGAGACTGATAAGGCATGACACAGCATGAAATGTTGTTTATAAAGAAATTTCAATTTTTTACAAACGCAGAATTACATACGCTGGCTTCTAAGGCAATTGCAGTTAAACTGATGGTTAGTGTTGATAGCAATTGTCATACCTCAGGGTTATTATCATCACTAGACGCCAACTTTTAAAGACCCACTGGAAATATTAACTACTGCTAAACCTGAGAAGCTTAGCACTAGTGAATACGGACACGCAGCCCTGGATATAGCATATGAAGCTTTAGGTAGAACACATGTATCCCTGGTTATAACATATGTAGCCCTGGGTAGAGCATGTGTAGCCATAGGTATAGCACATGTAGCCCTGGTTATAGCATATGTAGCCCTGGGTATAGCATGTGTAGCCATAGGTATAGCACACGTAGCCCTGGTTATAGCATATGTAGCTTTAGGTAGAACACACGTAGCCCTGGTTATAGCATATGTAGCCGTAGGTATAGCACATGTAGCCCTGGTTATAGTATATGTAGCTTTAGGTAGAACACATGTAGCTCTGGGCATAGCATATGTAGCCATGGGTATAACACATGTAGCCCTAGGTATAGCATATGTAGCCTTGGGTATAGCATATGCAGCCCTGTTTTTAGCATATATAGCCCTAGGTATAGCATATATAGCCCTAGGTACAGCATATATAGCTCTAGGTATAACATATGTAGCCCTAGGTATAACATATATAGCTCTAGGTATAGCATATGTAGCCCTAGGTATAGCATATGTAGCCCTAGGTATAACATATATAGCCCTAGGTATAGCATATGTAGCCCTAGGTATAGCATATATAGTCCTAGGTATAGCATATATAGCCCAAGGTATAACATATATAGCCCTAGGTATAACATATATAGCCCTAGGTATAGCATATGTAGCCCTAGGTATAGCATATATAGCCCTAGGTATAGCATATATAGCCCTAGGTATAACATATATAGCCCTAGGTATAACATATATAGCCCTAGGTATAGCATGTGTAGCCCTAGGTATAGCATATATAGCCCTAGGGATAGTATATATAGCCATGTCCAATGACTCAAGTATTCAAAAATTTAAAAAAATAAAACTGTAAACCTCAGAAAGCCAGAAATCGAATGAGGTCTGTACACAGATGTATCTAATTGTGTTTGCTAGTACAACGCAACTTCATAATATTCCGACATGTTACGTATCACACAACTCATGCAAGGGGAGGTTGGAGGGAATCTAAACGAAGGTAAAGCAAACATCGATGGCCATTTTGCTCACCGTGAGACGATATTCAGACTTGTTCAGTTTACCTTATTCTAAATTTTTACACTTTTTTACATTTGCACATAAGTGCACTTTAGTTAGAATCAAATCAGTGCGGAATAAACATTTAGATTTGTTGAAAAGTTTTAGATTTGTTGAACTTTTAGATTTTGAAAAGATTTATTTCTGTTAGAAATCAAAGTTTCCACTATACTAGTCTTCTTAATATGTTGATAAAGTTGAGCGGCGTCAGCAAATTTTAAAGAAAAGTTTATGCAAGGTCACTTTTGGCAGCGGAAGCCGTTTCCTGTTTGAGAGCGAGTGTGTAGAAGGAAAAGCCTGCTAACTACGTTTGGATAATGTTAACTTTTGTCGGTGAAGTAAGCCGTTTTATTTGACAAAATTGTTGAAGGAACAAACATTCAACACTCCGTGCTGGCATAGTGCAGCTTTGTCTAGTTTTATTTAGTCAGCTGTATGGAAGACGTTGCTTGGCGTGAAACTTCAAAGAAACATGAAAGACCGAGTTGAACAAGCTAATCTCATCAGTGTTTTATTATTCTGCCATGAATAACTTGACACGTTGTCGACTGGCTTTACTAATAATCCCGAAATATTTCTCTAACCAAAATCACACTAAAGACAATGAAAATGTAGCACTTTAATAGTGTTTCTCAATTTTTGTTTATAAGTTAAAGTATTACGGATTATTAGCTAGTTGTGGGTTGATAAATGATTGCGTCACCTGTAGTTGTTCCGGTAGAACTGTGAAAGAATGAAAGTGTGGAGTTACTCTTTTGTTCAGTTCATGTGTCATAACAATAACCACTTCTATGAGGGGTCTCACAACTATTTTCTTACGGATGTCTGGCTAGAATTTGTAATAAGCAAAGCTTGTAGATTCGTTTTATATTTTGTAAAAACTGTATTGTATATCGATTTGTTTAAAGCAAAGCATTTTAGAGTCAAACTTTCAATTCCTTCTTAATAAATCTAACAGCCAACCTGCCTTCGAGATAAAGAACTAGCGCACTAAACATAAATAAAAAGCAAACCTCCTGCATGATGGTAATTGTGAATAAACAAGTGAAAAATATTTCACTAATAAATCAAGAAGGAGTTGTTTGATATATCCTGGATGTAACACAAAACCCCAACTTAACCACACGGCACACTTGCTAAATATACATCATCCGATGAGAGTGCAATATTGATAACTTATTTCTTCATCATAGGTTAAAAAAAATTATAATTTTTTATGCTTTTGTGTATAAAGAGATTATTTATATGCAATTTGAGATTAAGCAGGTTTAATGTTATTGAAGTCGACATAAAATTAACAGAAAAAACAGGATAAATCTACAAACAAGTATTCACCAAATAAAATTCAGATAGTATTTGCTTTTCCATTTTCTACTCAGCGATTTGTTGTTGTTGCTGAGGAGATTACTTTATAATCTAAAAGCTCTTTTGTGGTTTTTATGCTAAATTGTCTGATGAATACTATTTTACCTGTTTGAAGAAAGCTGCCTCATGCAATTACTACTCTGAGTTTAGTTAGTAAACTGACTAAATTAAAGATAAACTTACACAGTGTTTCAGTTGATTTTATTAAAAAATATCGACATTTTTTATTTTCCACAGATTGGTTTTGATGTTTGAGATGATCTTTCTGCCAAACTGACAAAACTCGATCGCGATTAAAATGCTCCAATCAAACAAAGATATCAACATAACAGAGACGCGTAACTCTGCAACTTAAATGGAATAGCCGATATCAACTACCACCACGAGAACATCTAATATCATTTTGCACAAACCTTTCTTCTGATTATTTTAATCGTGATCAAGTTTAGTGGATTTTAATCTCAAAACACGTTGGCAGTCAGAAATTACTTCAAAAACAATCGCGAATGATAGCAAAATACCTATAAGTTGTGATAAAATCTATTGAAAGTTTGTGCAGGTTCATCTTTAGTGGTCAAACATGAAAGATCCTGTCCAAATACAAATATTTCAGTTCTAATTCACGTTTCATTCATCTCATCCCAGTTCAATATCACGAATAATTGATGAGTTTCATTTTAATTTATATACAAATTTTTTTGTTATTGGCTAGCCATCAGATCTTATCAGTGACATCTTCCTAGCCAAGATAGGATAGTATCTACAATTTCATCGTTTTATCTTTCTATGTAGTCTGGCATTATCTGACTCATCTAACATCCACCAATGTCTCTATACATCAATACAGAATAACAGTTGTAGTGAGACAACAAGACTGATGGTTTCCTCACATACCTGACTAAAATAATCCTATTATGGCATCCACTGTCTTCAATTCATTTTCTTGCAAAACAAAACATAAAGAGTTGTGACTGGATTGTTCTGCGCCGTTGTTATCAACTGTTCATCAGGCGCTGAATCACCGGAAAGAGATGTCGCCAATCTCTTTATGATCTCACTCTAACCACCGGTCACAATGCTCTTTTGTAACAATGAGCGCTCTTTGCCTAAAATATAAATTTTTGTGGAACTCGTCATGGTGTGAGTTTTTCCATTTTTGCACACAATAGTAAACGTGTGTCCTTAAAATGGTCGATGAATTATAGTGCCACTAATTGCTATTACTAAGAGCATGAGTGTTGAGTCATCTGTCTGGAAATCAGTTGAATGAGTTAATGAAATTACCAAAAATTGAGTTGGATGTGTGTTTTTCAGTACAGATTAGCCTTGATACGTTAAGTTAAAGGGTAACTCTCGTTAGATTTCAAAAGATTTTATCAGAAAGTATGAATATTTTTCTATCATTTGAGATGTTTTTTGTTGGTTTCGATGACCTGAATGCCAGGACATTTTAAGATTAAAATCAGTAAAACTAGTTTGCGGTTAAAACGGTTAGATGAAAAACGTGCTCAGACTTTTTTAAAAATGACTTCAGTAGGTGTGAATTCTGTTTATAAGCAATAAATATACAGACTCATTGGCATTTTGGTAATTATACATTTAAACAGAATTTAGAGGAAAAAGTTGGGCAATTTTTAGCTAACATATCTTTAAAATTATTTGAAACATCTATAAAAATATATTTGAAGCTATATTTGAAGTTTTATTCTAACAATAATAAACAAATTCAAAATAAAAATTAATGTCAACAGAGACGCGTAGCACTGCAACTTGAATCCAATAGCCGATGACATAACAAGAGGGACAAACAGAAAACACAACTACTGTTGTCTTTTTTAGACGACTTTTTCTCCTGAACGTTTTAACCACGGTCAAGTTTTATCAATTCAAATCTTAAAACATCCTGGCAGTTAGTTCACCTAAACCAACAAACAGAATTTCAAATGATAGAAAAATGTTTATACTTTCTAATAAAACTTTTTAAAATTTGATGCGACCTCTTAAAGCCATCATGTGCTTGGAAAAAAATTCTTATAAGAATATAATGAATTTCCATAATTTGTGCTGCAGCTCAAATATTAATAACAAACTCTTTTGGTAATTTAAAAAATTCTATATATAAAACTATGCAAATTAATACTTGTAAAAAGTTAAGTTATTTGTAAGAAAGCAAACTAATCAAGTAATCACAAATGAATAAAAGTTAAATTTTACACTTGAGACAAGGTAATGGAGGATTAGCATTGGTGATGCAGCAGAGAGAACATATATACATATTTTGACGAAGCTACCCTCAGAACGTCTGGCTGTGATAAAGTTTAGAGTGAACCTATGCAAACATTGTTTTAGATCTAAGTTTAAATCGTATTTTAATCACATGTTTACCAATTATTATGATTTTTATGGTTTTCCATTTTTATTTTATTTATGAATTGTTCAGTCCGCAGTTTTTTATGAGCCTTTTATGATCATATATACAAACATTTCATTTCTCTAACTGAAACAAAAAACACACTTACTTACTCACTCACTCACTTACTTACTCACTTACTCACTCACTTACTTACTTACTTACTTACTTACTCACTCACTTACTCACTTACTTACTTACTCACTCACTTACTTACTTACTTACTTACTTACTCACTTACTTGCTTACTTACTCACTTACTCACTTACTCACTTACTCACTCACTCACTTACTCACTTACTCACTTACTTACTTACTTACTCACTTACTCACTTACTTACTTACTTACTTACTTACTTACTTACTTACTTACTTACTTACTTACTTACTCACTCACTCACTTACTCACTCACTCACTTACTCACTCACTCACTTACTCACTCACTTACTTACTTACTCACTTACTCACTCACTCACTTACTCACTCACTCACTCACTCACTTACTTACTTACTTACTTACTCACTTACTTACTCACTTACTTACTCACTTACTTACTTACTTACTCACTTACTTACTTACTTACTTACTTACTCACTCACTCACTCACTTACTCACTCACTTACTTACTTACTCACTCACTCACTTACTTACTTACTCACTTACTTACTTACTTACTCATTTACTCACTTACTCACTTACTTACTTACTTACTTACTTACTCACTTACTCACTCACTCACTCACTCACTTACTTACTTACCTACCTACTTACTTACTTACCTACTTACTTACTTACCTACTTACTTACCTACTTACTTACTTACTTACCTACTTACTTACTTACTCACATGCAAGTAGAAGGGGTCATAAAGCAAGGAAGCTAGCTTAACGTTGACTTCTTGAGCTTCAGATCAAAATTCTAGCTTATTTAATTTATTCCGCTTTTAGTTACAACGTTTTGTACATTTTAATATTAGCTATCACATCCTGTCTCTTCACTTTCACTCAGATCAGACTTTTCCTTTTTCCTGACTATAGCAACTAGACACTGATAGATTATTAAATGATTGATTTAGAGATGTCTTTATAATTTATTGATTATATTATGAAGATAGCAGTGATTCCTTTATTTTTTGCTAGAGTTCGCACTCAGATGATTGCTGTGGAGGTCTATCAGTTCAAAGATCTAAACTGACAGAGTCAAGCAGGGCTTAATATTTCCCAAACACTATAAATCTAAACTATATAAAGAAAACAGTGTAAAAATCCTTTACGATGTTTGGAAAAACTCCAGATGTGTATGCTGCAAACCATAACAATTCTTATATCAAATATTTACTGAAACTAAAAGTGTTAAGTTAAAAATTGTATGTTACAGCTATCAGGTTTGAGTCTAATGTCATGTGTGTATGTTTAGATCTACATGTATGTATAGAGTGTTTATACCATCTATGTGGTTAATTACAGCCAGAGTCTTACTATCATGCTATACTGAATATCGGTGAGACAGTGGCGATATCCTTACAATCTAAGAACATCACAACCAACACAGAGTCTGAGTTCTACAGCGGTGGGTATAGCTTTTGTCTCGTACCATTATCAATGAATCCTTTTAAAATCTTTTAATCTTTTCTAGACTCATTGTCATCACTTTAGTCATGATGTTTAACCTCACTTCCAAGGAATGCAAATAGACGGTTGCCGTAGTGGCACACCATTTTTTAGAACTCTGTAAAGAATTTCCACCAGTATAATCTGGCATCCAGCATCCAAAGTCTGTGAGGCATAAACCAGCAGCTTTTTATTGCTGAAAGCTTGCGACTAACCAGGGCGTTCTCACACCCCCACATTCAGAATGAAGCGGAGAGGCTCTAAATATAATTAAAAGCAGGTTCAAAATAGTGTATATGAAAACAATAACTTATTAGGAAGTCATTCTATGAAATGTCTAAAGTTTACATACAGAAACAACAAACAAAAAATACTTTATAATCTTTCACTCTTTTCCTGCATCTTCTCTGCTATTATCTGATCAACACATGGTTTCTTGTGGGCGGGTGAAATGCCCAGATCATTTTCAGGATTGATGGCATGACAATATCTATTTTTGATGTTTAAGAGAAATGAAAATTTAAGTTCACATAGCCAAGTTGTTGCAAATGAAACAAGAATTTTCAATCGGAAAGCCCTGGTCTAGACAGTTCACAAAAATAGTGATCATTTATTATGCGAATGAGGAGACTAACTTCTGACAGTTAATTGAATCAAGTTTTCAAGTCATTACTTAATTGGCTTGATCTTTTAACTCAGCCATATGTTTGAGTCTCGTCTGTAAGCAACAGAAATTATTTAATTTCTAGTAGACCTTGCTCCTTAATTTTAATCTCTGCCACTTTCTCTAATTTCTATTTTCCATAAAATCAAAAATCAGAAGGCGGGAGGCAGAGGTATTACCTGAATAGACAGAACCTGTCTAAGATAACGGATGAGCCGAGCTTGTTTCCTTTTCTCATTAATTACGGAGAGGGTCGTGTCAAGCCGTAACACGCTATCAGATATCAATTTATACTAATCATCTGGTCTCTGTCAGTCGCTTTAGATAATTCTAATTATAAACTAACTCGGCTTTCAATGAATCGTAATTTGAACATACACTTTAAGTTATGTTAATTAATGTAGAGAGACTCAGTTTATGAACAGCGACAAAGTTCACACATACAACCTTTGCATAGGGACAACATCTGACATACGGAGAGCTCGTGGTGGAGGTTGAAGCTACTTTAGGTTCACAAGTTTACGCATGACTCAGTAACCTAATCAGACTCTCGACTAGTGTGTGTATAATGACGAATTATGTCAGCTTTTTTTGTCATCGTACGATCATATCTGCTTAAGATGTGCACATCTACGCATGATGTGAGACATATGTGCCTATTATAGACCAACATTGGCTCAATCAAGCACGCCGTTATTAGCGCGTCTTTTGTTGAAAATTGCAAGTTTTTGCTAAATAGTTATTACTCTCATAAGCGATATGTAGCTTAATTAAAAAAAACCTATAATCTGATCGCAAATAATATTAGCAGTCTAAGGATCTTTTCCGGCTTGCGTAACCTTAATGTTTGTTTTAAAGGTCATAAACCGTTAAGACTCTTTTTAGATTAGTCAAGTAGTGGTAGAGGCATAGAGGACCAGCCGACGCTGGATGCCAGGCCTTCACTCACCTTTTATCTATAGACATGGTCCTTGTAGGAAGTCTACTCAACTACTATCACTCTGCAGTGTGTTGAGGTCACATGGTGGTTGTCTTGTGTACTTGGTACTCATAGTGGTTGCCATGTGTACTTAGTACAAATGGTGGTTGTCTTGTGTAGTTGGTACACATCATGGTTGCCTTGTATACTTGGTATATATGTTAGTTGTCTTGTGTACTTGGTACACATACATAGTGGTTGCCTTGTGTACATATAGTGAAATCTTTGCCAGTAACTGCAGAGTTATCTTAAACCTACCACCAGATTTAGACCACCTGGTTAGGTCAAAGGTCGTAGGTCGAGTGATTACCAAGCAAATTAATTAAATACAAAACTTTAATATTATTTAGTCTTAAGTGCTGTTACCATTCAAATGATTTACTTTTAAAGGACATTTGAATACAGCAGTCTGATGCAGTTTTTTCAAAATGGATTTTGTCAAAATGCATCAGCATTAATTAGCCTTCAATCAGTTTTTCATCAGGAGTTATTTTCTCATGGAACAATTTATAGTTCCTGCTTATGAATTATTGTCGTAATATTTATGTAACTGAATATCCGCTCCTCTAACAAACTTCATAGCAGCAATTATTACTGCATCCTGTTTGCTGTCTAAAGATGTTATTGAGCTCCGTTTATGAAAGGCTAAAATTTTGCCCAAAAGAGGCTTCTGTGATAAAACAGTTATGAGTGCATTAGTATCCCACTTCATTTTTGAGAACATATTGCTAAAGGATTTAAGGCTCTTGCACGCTGCTGTCTATCAATGCAAGTAATTTGTCGTTCATATTACAGTTAGAATTGCTTGAAAGACAGAAAACTTTAGTGATATGTTTGCAATTTTGTCTTGCTTGTAACAAAATAGTTACTACATTATAAAAAAAACAGCACATACTAAATATCCCAATTTTTTCCCTAATTATGTAAACAACAATTTTTCAATAATTCAGTAAAAATGTTTAGTTGGCAAAATTTGAGCATGCCATTTGCCATTGTCATTTGCTATTGTCTTTTGCCATTGTCATTTGCCATTCCCATTTGCCATGCCATTGCTTAGAAAGCAGACTAAGAGAAGAAAATGTAACATCAGTTTGGTTGTGAATTAATATTTAAAAATTTAATTACTGGGTAAATTTCAAATGACTCACATGTCATATGACTCTGCTGCCAGACAATTGGTAAATATTTTATTACATTTTTTCAAAAATTTCTGTTTTCACAGCTTCAGAAAGCAGCAATATTTTTGTTGCACAGCAAAACAGTTCCTGTTTTAAATAAGTGAAACTGTAGACTTTTGCCACCAAAAGTTTTAGATTTTATTTGTTTTTAAAAATCTTCATAGCTAACTGATATGTCAAGAATCTTGTTACAAAACTATTACTCCTTTCAAGGGTTATTTAACATGATAGCAATTTTAACTCTTAACAGCTGTTTATGATTTACTTAAAATACTGCATGATATTGCTGCTTTAGAGATTGGATATTGGCAGCGTGTTTCCTGCATACCGGTATAAATAGAATAAATATTAAAATTTTAAAAGGATCTATTTTGTCACGCATAAATTAGAAAGTCAGCCATACCTTTAAGCTTTTTTTGATAAATGTTCATTACAATGTTTGTCATAGCAATGAATGTAACAAAAGTTAAATAGGTTTCATTTTAATGAAAAAATAAAATGCCAACAATCGATTATTACTGAGCTGGTCAAGTCGAATAGAATATTTCGATCTGCTCTACCTTGGTAGGCTTGCAACTGTTAGAGACGTGCATGAGAAGTACTTAGCTGCTGACTCGGCAGCACAACATCTCTATGTTACAATATGGTGTTTAAACATTATATTACTTGATTGCTGTATTTTACATTGTGATTGAACTGTCAGCTCTTCGTCAGCTGAGGTTTGCAGTGTACTCGGATTTACTAATAAGGGCTGATACTGTGATACTATATGGGATGGTATTATAAATTATGTATGATATATGTGTCATATATATTACGCATGTGTTATAATATACTAATGTAATATATATTATTATACATTGTAATATACTATATATATTATAATATATACAGTATATTATATATACATTATATCTATAATATAAATACTATATATGGTAGTATATAATATTATATGATATAAATTATGATATCATAAAACAGCATTATACAAAAAGAGTTTTTTTTTCAATACATATATAATTAATAATATCAATAATCAATAATATTATTAATCAATAATATAGTTTGCTTTGCTACGCTTTATTTTATTTTAATTTTGTCTCACTGTTTAATATGCTTTGAAGGGTATCAACCAGTGATAAAAAGTTCATATTCATCTACACTGTGTAATAATATCAAGGCACAAATAGCACAACTTATCTTAAAGGAAAGTTGCATTTTTATCGGAAAATTCCATGAGCGATCGTGCAAGTGATTTGGGTCGCAATTTTGTTGATTAAAACTATTTATAACAGGCATTAAATAAATAAACAAGAAGTTACTTGTCAGTAATTGACTTGCATTTGGTTAAAACTGTTTAACACGGCCTACTGACCAAGAGCTACACTCGCTTAATTGTAGCGATTACATTTGATTCATTTGTTACAGTTACAGCTACAGTATTCTATCTATTCACATTTGTAATTTCAAACTGAAAAAAATGCAAAGCGCTAAATCGTTTTACATCTTTTTTATAAAAAAAAAGGTTTATTAACCGTTGAAATCTCTAGTGTAAGTAGATAAGGCGCATGCCAACTAACACAGTGATATCTTTAGTTGCAAAAGTCACATGGTGATCACCTAGTATGAATATGCCTTTAGAAATTTTTGCAATGTTTTTTTAAAGAAAATCTCTGCAATATTTTTTATAAAGCTGTTTGATGAGAGATTAACATGGATCCTGGTTCTTTATTAAAGATACTTTCAATATATGTAGAGGTCAAGTATCGGTCTCAGTACCGGTACAGAGGTCAAGTATCTGTATCAATGGTAGTATAGAGGTCAAGTATCTAAATCGGCTCATACCAGAAGTTCTTGAATATATTAGGAACTTCAGATACTTTCTACAACTACTGTTGTAATGGTAATAATATCTTAGCCTACCAGGTAAAGGCTTACAAACATCTAATATCTTAGCCTACCAGGTAAAGGCTTACAAACATCATCTACTGCAAGTTTTTATCTCTCAGAATTAAATATTTAATGAATTCCGTTTCGTCCTCTAAAATCGGTTTTACAGGAGAAATGTAGTTAATAAAGTCAGGTAACACTTTGCTCCATTCAGTATGTCAACAATGTATTTCACTTTTCATTTACAATAAGAATAATAATTACAGCTAGTTGCTTGCTAAGAATACAAATAAAATAAAAATATATTTGTTTATCTCAAACAAAATAACTGACAAATAAATAGATAGTAATAATCTATAATATAACAAACACAAAACATCTGCATCAGTATCTACATGTATATCCGATAGGGCTGCATCAGTATCTACATGTATATCCGATGGGGTTGCATCAGTATCTACATGTATATCCGATAGGGTTGCATCGACTTTTCTATTTTCACTACGGTATCACAACTCCCAGTGGCTGATCGAGGTGGTTTCTGGGTGACCATCTCGAGCATCTAAATATTATCTTCACTTTATAACATTGCTTTCTGTATCAACATAGTATGTTTCTGTCATATAGCGATGCATTCCCTGCATTTCTCATGTCTATGTGCCCATGTGGTGACTGTCTGCTCCTATGCGATTATTTCCCTACACGTGTCCATGTGTCTCTGTGTACATGCGTACATGTGTACACGCGCCCATGTGTCTATATGAACATGTCTATTGATAGTCTGGGAAATGCAAGGTAGTCATCAGTATTATTCATTGCATTAAAGGCAGCATTTATGCTGTCTGAGCTGTGTTTAATAGCGTAATTACCTCCCCTGCCTTTTCTATTAACTCGCTAGTAACGATGTAAGCTTACTAGATGCTTAGCGCATAGAAAGTACCTGCCATTCTTGTCTCAAATTATGCCATAGCGAAGACTGGTCTAAATGGGATGTTTTTATTTGACTTCTCAAATTAGGAGTTTTAGGAAGCTTTTCTAGTTTTCAAAAAATTTCAAAGGTTTGGTAAGCGTAAAAAGTGGAAATAGGTCAGCATATGAAGGCAGCATAAAAATGGTCTGTCATGGCATAAACCTATGAAGGATAGTGCACATTATGGCAGCATTTTACAATTATAGTGGTATACAATGCAATATACAATGATATTTTTTGCATTCTTTTGTTTATTAAATTTTGCATTTTATACTTGCATATTTGAAGCATTTGTATTTGTGCATATCTGAATAGAATGTAAAGCAAAAAGATTTCAACAGTGCTAAATGATCAGCGCTACAACAATTCGTTGTATTATGAAAACAGGAAAAATAAAATAATGCGGAAAAATTTACATTAAGCTTGGTAAAGAGCTCTGATTGGTTCTTATGAAGCTACAAATAAGAAGCAAAGAGCCAGAGCACAGACCACAACACACTGTAAAATGATTGTGTAGGTAGCTATTTCCCATAAATAGGCGCTCAAAAACAAGTTCTTAAAAAGCAAATAAAAACAAGTTTAAAACTGAAATTTTAATTTAAAGCTGTTAGAACAGCAAACACCCAGGCAGTGCTATTTTAGTTACATTCGGTGACTAGCATGTCTGGGAGTAGCCAATAGACACGCAGAAAAGCTATGCAGTAATAAAAGCTCTCTGCCTACAGAAGTTAAAGTATGTGTTATAGAATGTCCAGAGCTCAAATCCCATAAAGAACAATCTTTTTTCCAGTCTCTAGTTGTGGTATTGAACATTGAAGCAACTTTAGTTTAAATGAAATCAGCTCATTGGAGAAAATTAAAAGTCGTAAATTGTATTGTCAAGTCTACAGCCAGTAAGACTGCCTGTTACAGACCTCTCCGTATGATCTGACAGGTCTGTAACAAGCATACTACTTGGTTATATACCGTCTCCAATGTTGGGCAGTTTGAACTCCGGTTGAATTCTAATTTTGAACTAAATTCTGCAAAATCAGATCGCTTTATTAACCGTTATTATCCATTAACAAACATCATTAAACAATCAATTATATTTACGTCTATTTGCTAGCTAGAAATATATAGTTATATAGAATGTTCTTTGTTTGGTTATGTTTCTTTTGTTGCTGCGATTAATCCAACCTTAGCTTTTGGCAAACATTCAAGCATTAGCGTTGTGAATGACCAGGTGGTGTGATGTTAAACTGGCACCTGCGCATATCTGCAAAATGGCAGTTTTTGTTGTTGATCGTAAACTGATATATATGTTCATTTTTGTCTTGTGACGCACCACACTGGCTTCTTTCTTGGGAAGGCAATTCTTGTCAGATATTGATAGGAGATTGTTAATTGCCAACCGCATATCACAAAGCATGTATAGGATAATCCATGATCATCTTTGGGCGGAGCCCTCAATTGCCCTCCAAAGCATGAGCCGTCTCTGGAATAGAAATATATAGTTCCCAGTATGCTGAAATTCTAGTCATTATAGAGTGAGTTGATATTTTTGATGACTACGTAGTGTTACGATGACAATTATATCTATCAGCAAGCAGTAACACTAAGTGAACACTCTAAAGTCTTATATATACAATCAGGGAGCATAAGAAGGGTAATGATTGCAGTCCACTGAGTCTGAAAGAGTGTCTATATTTTTTATGAATAGAAAACAAATAGTTTCAGTGTAAAAAATTTTTACAGAGCAAAAAAACCCCTCTAGCTCTGTCTAGGCTTCATCCTTTCTTACTTCTTTCTTTCAAACAGTATTTTATAGGAAATTAATGCTCTGTTAGCAGCCATTTCTTCTTTTTCAGCCGGTCAGAAGTACCTCGATGTTTTGGTATATTATTATATATATATATAGTATTACATTATCACAAGAACTAATAATTCGATCGACTTGACACTTTGGAAGTTTACTGAAAACAAATTCTCTAGAAAGCGACCATTATTTGTAGTCCTTTGTAAAGCGAAAGTGCAGAAAAACAAAATGAAACCCATAAGTGTGGAAAAACAAAGTGAAACTAGTCAGCCGAGTTTACTCGGATCAGGTGGGGAAACAACTCCTCGAACTATCCGGTTCCCAGTCTCCAAGGTGTTAAACAAAAGTGTTGCAGATCTCAAGGTGGGTTGAAATTTAAAAACCGCCTGCAAAAATTGCAAAGTTTATTTAAAATAGTCAAATGGATGACACACTCCAGATATCATGAGACTAGCTGAGTGCTTTTAAAATTTTGTTCGAAATATTTTGAAATGAATTGTTCAATTCTTTGCGCCAAAAAGTTTTAAACACTTGCAAACTGTTTTTGTTTGGGAAAACTCGTGCAGTAGTTACTGGCTGTTAAGAACACGAGGAAAACTTTGTGGACGCGCATGCCAAACACAAAATTACGGTAGCCAATCAAGAACCGGTACCTGGAGGTGCAGGGCAGTTACTCTTATTCACCTATATAATTAATTCACAGGGCAATCTGCACTTCAGATTGGCTCATTCGTGAACCGAGGTAGCTTACCATCTGCAGACTTATGTGTTTACTGGCCTGTCACCTCGCGGCTTTAAACCAACCACCATACCGATTATGTAACATCTGCCAAGACTTAGTATGGCATGTGACTAGTACTAGGCGGATTATTACTTACATTTTGTTAGACTAAGGTTCAATCAGGTTTAGTCTAGTGCAACTGGAGTTTAATCCAGTTATTAAGTTCCCCTCTATTTTTTGTTTGTTCCGGTTACAACCTGAGGCTAGCCTCAGAGTAGCTTCCGGGCTTTAAAGTCCAAAACTTTGCAGACTGAATGGATAATATTCTGTTTCTTTAACCTCCACTCTTCACAGCTTTCTTTGTTATTATTCAAACTCTTGTTGTCCTTTCACTTTCAACCTTTCCTCCTCATTTTCTCCCTCCCATTTTTACTCTTTCTACCTTTTCTTAACGACTACTGAAGAGTTGTAAGTTCCTGCAAACTTTATCGAGAACGACAAACCAGGGACATGAAAGTATTAAACGAATGGCTGAACTGGAGGCGTTGTGTCTCAGTTGAGACTGCTTTGCACTACATAGCACTGCTCCAGCCACTTGCCATAAACTCATATCATCTAGGAATCCTAACCTTTTCTTCACCTGTTTCTGTAACCTTCTCTTCAATGATACTCTATTTATGGAATCCATCCATCTTGTGACCCAATTATGCGGTTAATTATTTACATATTTTTATTAATATTTCCCTTGACATAATTTTAACCATCCTTTTCGTTTAGTGTTTGAGCTAGTAGACCTTTGCGCTCTCCAACACATGGCTTGCCCTGTTGACATTTGCTAAATCATTGATTGGCATCTGGTTTGTAAATTGCACGATCTCGCCTCAAGATAAAAAATCATGCAATTGCAACTTTCTTAGAGATTTTCTGCGTGTAACGGCTATGCATTATTTGCAAAGACTGTAGCCCGAGGTCTTTAACAATATTTTAATGCTTTAGACTATGCATAATAAAATTATAACAAGTGTGTTTGTTGCAATCTAAAAAGGTTGGAATTCCTTCTCAAGTCATAGAATAATAACCATGTGAATTGCGCATCGCTGAAAGCGACATAAAGGAGATAACTCCAAGTCTATGAACACGCTTAAGTCTAATTCAATGATTAGAGCAGAGCGCATGCTCATTCCAAAATTGGTAATTTTTTGATAGTTTGTCTCACTCACCCTTCTGGAATGGGCATCGTGCAATACCAAGTGCTCTTGTTCACAAGTAAAATGTCAGAATTCAGTTTCGTAATTATTAGCAAATAAAACATGTTTTCATCATTCTTTGTTCAAAATCAAATAATCTTATCAGATAGTTTTGCATTAAAAAATGCAATCATGTCAGGGCATTCTCAACTTCCCACTGTTCAATACTTGCAACAAACATCAAGTTCTCACATATTGGCTGATATGTCATAGTCGAGACACCTACCCCTTGTATATAAGTAGATAGGCAGACATTTACTGCAAAGCTGTCCGTCGTGTTATCAAGATTTGCTGTCTCAAGTATGGTGCATGACTGGCCAAAACCGCTCTTCTAAAAAGTGCATATTTCATTCTATGTCACTGAAGTTTACATTTGATTGCACAAGAATATTTAATAAATAGTAATGCAAATACTCTGTAGGGAAAAATAAAACAAAAATAGTATCAACTAGTAATGAATTATTACATGAAGCTATTCAGTTTTATCGTTTTTAGATTTCACTTGAACATTGAACTTACATGCATACTGGCATCAAAATCACTGCTGTAGGCGGTCTGACCACCCTTCTTATTCATTTTGAATTTTAAAAATTTTCACCTTCTAAAAATGCCTTGTACTCTCATTGCTATAATAAGAATATCATTTGGTGGTGTTAAGACTTCTGCAACACCAGTCTTTCAGCAGTATGGTACGACCAACTGCAAAGCTTTCCAGAGTAGAGTTGCTTATCAGTAGGTAGCATTTAGACTTGAATCTAGCCTAGCTGAGTACGTAAGTTCAGTAAACTGGAGTCAGATGGTAAGGATGAACCTCAGAACTCAAGCTCTTTCCACCAGCTAGTAAGTTGGAAGGTGACCAGAACTGTCAGCAGCTGCAGTCGTCAACAACATAATGTTTTGTTGTAGCCATGGCTGATCACTATGAGGCTTCAACCAACGATGACTTGAATAAAGTAGAAGCCTTTTATAACGCTGCCGTCCGCAAGTACATGGATCTGCACTTTTTGTATCCAGGTTAGTTTGTGCTTATTTTGCTATTTGCTATTTGCATGGTAATAGGAAAACAACTCAAACTAAAGCAGAAAAGTGACTTCCTCAAGCTTCTTATATCTGCTGCATTTAACTTAGCTGGTACACCATTGACCAGATGTATTTCTGGTGCTATTTGGCTACAGAAAATGTTTGAAAACAGTCTAAGCTGTTGTTGTATACCGATCATTTGCAACATAGGGTAAGCTGTTTTTGTAGTACTTAACCTCCTCTCTTCTCCTACTTGAAGAACTCAGACTAACCAATAGAAATGGAAAAAGTTAGCCAACAGTCGTACCTGTATAGCTATGTCTTCACCAGTTACTTGAAAAAGCACTTGTAACTAGTAGTAACAACTACCTAGCATTATGCGCATTCAATAACTAATCAATGCTAAGTATTTTTGAAACTTGTTCCTCCTTGCATAAATAGCACAGACTGTCTTTAAAGTTCTGAAAAGTTCTTTTAAATACCAAATTAGAAAGTGAATTCGTTCTTATCTCAGTCAGATGCAACCATTGCACCACAGATGAAACAAGAGTCATTAAAAAGTTACAATGATGAAACGAAATGCAAGGAAGCAAGAGAATAAAAGGAGCCCGTATCCTTGACTCTGATGAGCGCAGCTCTCAGCAGGAAGCTGATCCGCTTCATCAACAGTATCACTGTGATTAGCGACCATTAGGATAATCCCATGAACTCATTCACAACTTGATGGGAATCGCTCTCTAGCCCATCAGCGGCGCTCTGGAATGCTCTCAATGTACCTTTCTCTCTGACTCATCGCTCACTTCAGTTTTAGAATGTTTCAAGCTCAAACAGCCAGCTAGCTGGGGCTGGGTTGGCTTCCCAGCCTTACCTTCCCTTTGTAAGCCCGGCTGTAAATTTATCGTTCTGCCGAAGATGGATAGCTGTTGTTGATCGTAAATAATTAATCGACTAAAGTTGAGCGACGACGACAAATTTCTAGCCAATTTTGACAGGTTATTGCCCTTCTAATTAATTCGAGACATAAAGAATTGGATTGGTTCATATGTCGGTAATATACTGAACAAATTAATACTGCGAGTCATTTCTATCAAACTGGCTTATTACACTGACTACTAGAGTCATAAATTACTCTTACTTTAAGAATGCCAGAACTCTCCACGAAGGTCTCGCTCAGTTTTTTTACTGACAAGACACGAGTTATTGTCTTGTCGAATCTGTAATAGACACATTATGGGTTCCACAGCGCTTAATTGCACTTTATACTAAAAGACCTTAATCTCTCTTCTTGCGAAATTGCGCTTGGTCAATATTTTACGAAGAGATTACCATTAATTTGTCCAAACTAGTGAAGTTAAAAAGGAAACTTGAATCGCAGCCTTAGATCTGCCTTGGTTGCCTAGCAGGGGGTCCGGATGCCTGACGGACAATGTTTGGTTAGATGGAGGATATTCCTGGATTGCATTTCCTTCAAGTGATCACTATCTGTCTCAATTCAAGTACTTGTTGCTGTTAGATCCCGATCAGTCACGCTAAGAAGGAAGGTTACAGAGTCGAGTTTCCTTGTCTTAAGAATTTGATATCTACGTGTATTTTTTTGCATAAAACTGCATGCAAAAGTATTAAGGAACACTTGCTTTTGCGTTACCAAAGTCCCTCTCTTGGCAGTACAGAGATGTAATTCAGTTGACAGGAACAGATCCAGATTTACTGGCATCTTTGGTCCTCTGCAGTAGCAGCGACAGAGGATAAGTTTATCTATCTCTGCTTTTGAGTTTGGCCACGGCCCATCTTCTGGGAAGCACAGTCAGACTCTTGGTTGAGTATTTTACTTTATCCCAGCAGGATGCCCAGATTCATTCCTAGTTCTGGTGTTGCCAGTTCAGCCTCCGGCAATCCGACCAATGGTGCAGATCGTATCGATCTTCATGGTTATTCAATAGCAAGCACAAACTCCTGACCTGTATATTTCCACAACCCACTGTGTCTTTAAATACAATTTACTTTCTTCTGAAAGTTTCTCCACTGTCAAAATGACATCATTAATCAGATAAAACAGATTTTTATTATCAGAAAACAGAATGACGCTATTTTAGTACAAAATGGATTTGCAACAGATGTTTGAATAAGAAGGCGTCCTTCGATGTGATGGAATGCTATAAACCAACACCAAAAGAATAGAATGGAATACTTATTAACTCCTCTTGTCAGTCTTATATAGTGATCATAAATTTTCTATCAGTCAGAATGAACGACGCTCCAAAAAAATTGGAAACAGTTGTGTAAAAACAATTTAGTAAATCCCATTGATGGCCAAACGTGATTATCTTATAAATCCTTCAATAGCCAACAAGTATATAAGCAAGTCGTGATCACTGATTTTTATACTTCATTATTTGCGCTATTCTTCACCATCTGCGGCACTAACTATGCAGTTCTGTATCTCAACACAACTTCTTTTGTGATTTGCTGATGTTTTACTGCAAGACAATGATGCCCGAAACCAAAGGTGACATTTTGGACTTAACATGTTTCTCTACTGAAATGGAAGGTTTGCACAACAAACAAACAGAGATCTCACAAGCTTTGCAAGAAATGGTGTTTGTATGGCCAGTTTACAGATGAAGCAACTGCCTATGTAACAATGTTATGCTTTTAAGATATGATGTTTATTAAAAGTTATTATTATTAAAACATTAACCACCTTCCGGTGTAACCTTCACTTATATTAAGTATAAATGAGTGTTAGTAGTTCCTAGTCACGACTAGAAATTGTTAGTAGTTACTGACTGTTACTAGTAGCCACTAGAACTATCAGTAGTCATTAGTGATAGCTAGTAGTTATTTGTAGCAGATAGTAACTAGTAGTAGTCATTAGAAGTTAGTAGTATATTCTAGTAGTTACTAGTAGTTACTAGCGATTAGTTATCGCTTCCTTAAATTTACTGAGTAGTTCTTTTGCTTAGTAACAATTGAAGTCTACAATGTTTAAAAGCATTCTATTTTAGAAAATACAGAAGTGTTAGCACACATCAGTGAGATAGCCTGTGATCGAGGGTACCAAAGAAGATGTGAAAGGGTGCTTGACTTAATAATACAACTCGACCCATTTGCTGTTGAGAGCATCAAATTGCGCAGCAGGATTTATTACGATACTCGTAAGTTACATCTTCAGTGGAATCTTGAAGCTTTTTAGCTGGTTAATTTAGCAAGGGTTCCAACATTGTTAGATTGGGGGGCCATAGGAAGCCCATCGATACCTCTGCAACTAAGAACTGATGGAAATAACCTGAGTCGCTAATATACACAGCTCTCTCAATGGTAGTTGTTTTTTGTTACAAAGCTAAAAGAGGTTTTCAGCCAATTGTTTCAAACCATTGATGCCAATTATCTGCTAGTAACTAGTAAATATTTGAGTTGCTACACGGTCTCAGCTCTAGCCTTTGTTAATGTTTCTTAAGTATCAAGCTATACATGTAAAATATCGCTATCAATAAACCCAATTTTATGATTGTGTGTGTTTGAATTGTTGTCATGAAAGCAGTGTAGCAATTTGTGTTGAGTATCTGCAGAATCTGCTGCTGGCTAATTGATTGAAAATGGAAAAATCTCAGGCTATGCCAGACTTACGGCTAGTCAAATATATTTAGTGATGCAATAAGTTTAAATAAACAGTGATTTTTATAAAATTGGAATTAAACTAATAAATAAACATTTAGCCTATGTTAAAGTTTGCCACTAAAGGACCTGGCATGGTAAGCGTTTCGGTAGACCAGATTTATTAATTAGCAAAACAAGACTATATCTTTCAGTTGTCCTTTCTATCACAACAGGAGAAAACAACTCTTAATTAGTTACCAAAGTCGGGTGTCGTAAACGATAACAGTGACTTAGTAAGAGTGGAACTTGTTAACCACAGAGCCTCAAGGTACAGCAAATTAAGCTAGGGCTAAGGTCTTCATAGTTGACTCAGATTGCATCCACCAGATGATGAGTTGAGTCATAAGACTACAAGGCTTTCACAACAGTGCAACCTCATTGTCTTACGCATCGTCTAATTCGCCAACTTCAACAATCTCCACTATTCTCGCCTCTCCAGACAGACTGTCTCTCTTCCTTTATCTTCCCTTAAAAGTAAATATCATGAAAAAACTGATCCTGTTATACTGGGATATAACAATTCTACTAGGGCATACATTGCTCTGTCAATCACCTGCGAGAGGGACAACCGTACCTCTAATTCTCTTGCAACTAGTAGTATGTCTAATTAGAGTGATTTCTAGTTTTTAAAGTAGCGATTTTTTGTTGGTAACTTATATTTCTTACAGCTAGAGCTCATTTTGAGTTTTATTGGAACACTAAAATTGCGCTGTACACCCAAAGTGAGTGTGAAAACTTAGATATCAGAATCGCTTGAGAAAGTTTACATAATATAATCTGAAACAAAGTTTTAGGCAGTTCAATTATGCTGATTGTAGAGGCCTTGGTTCTATGTAATGTACCCTTGCAATCATAACCCTTTCAGCATTCAAAACTAGTCTCTGCTATACACTGTATTTATTGTTTTATTTTACAATATCTGCAGCTCTATTTTTAAAACCTATATCTTATACCAGAGCCTTCGTTGTCTGTACCATAACAACTTACTGGGTTGGCAGAGAGCAAGTTAAGCAGGAAAAAGGTTTTAAGCACATAATATTTTTCATGTAATGGCCTTAGACAGTGATAATAGTAGTCTTTGTAAAGGATTTTAGCTGAACACCGCTGCCCTACCGCTTTATATAGTATAGCTTTCTACATGTATGTTATACTGTATATAACTGAACACTGCTGCCCTACCACTTAATATACTATAACTTTCTATTTTATACTGTATATAACTAGAAAATATTATCTGAACTTATTTCTTAATAATTATATTATATTATGTTATATATTATTGTATAAATTATGTTCTATATCATCAAGCATATTTTCCTATATTATCTGAATTGCTAAAGTTCCTTACAAATAGGTAAGTATAAATTTAAACCAAAAATCATTTTGGAAGACAAAATATTTACTCATTGCTTTATGACAGTTTTACACAAGTATATTCTCTGTTTAGTTGGAACCAACTGGCAATGTTTGAACTCACTGTGAGTACTTTCTCCCTATTCTCTTGGAACTATCTTCCACCTCGTACACTATAACCTAAGCTTTCAAGTTGGGTTTACATCACAAAATGAGGCTAATTTACCAGATTTTAGTATTCTAATAAAATATTGGGAGGTGTATAAATAATACAGTAAAAGCAATAAAAATTTTGGGAATTTATAAAATCAATTTCAACATTAATGTGGAAACAGGAATGGTTTGAAATGCTTCCCTGAGGCTAATAACTTGTTCACTGATTTTTATAAGCTTTTATACGCAGGGCAGAGAATTTCGGCAGTAAGCCGCAACAGTGGGCAAGAACAACGATCTTATTTATTGTCCTAAACCATACATATTAATTATAAATAAACAATTGAATTGGCTCAAGCCGTAATTTCATTTACCTATCTATACAGCGCAGAAATGCATCGAGCCTCTGTGGCCTAATGGATAAGGCATCTGCCTCCTAAGCAGGGGATTGCGGGTTCGAGTCCCGCCAGGGGTTAATTGTTTTTCGCACGTAATTGGTTTCGTGTACACTTTGTGTGCTTGTATGATAAAAAATACAAACCTTCTTATAAAAATTCTGATTTTATCTTGTGTTGCTAAAAGGTTGAGTGATGAGCGTATGGGTAAACTATAACGAAACTTTTGAAGCATGTAAATTTGAACTGTTTTTTACTAGAATATCTGTCCAAGCCAACAGCAGAGTAAATGTTACTGATAAATCTTTCTATTTAGAAGAGCTAAGTTCAAGATTAACCACTGTTGGTGCGGACTTGCATAGTCCAATAGGTCACACAGACACCGAGTGGTACTTAGTAGGTCCTCCTTGATAAAACCTGTTGTTTTTGTAAACGCAATCCCAAGGACTATTGTGAGGTAGAATTTTACTGACCGACAATAATATCATTACCACCCTCTATCTGGTATGGTATTCTTCCATACCCACACTTTCTAGCTAGTTGTGACCACCACATCCTGAGGCTTATTGCATTTTGTTGACAAACTTCTCATAAGATGCCTTGATCCTTTGTGTTGACACCGTGCCTTGTTACGCAAGCCTCTTGAAGAATTCTTCCACAGCTCTCGCTGTTATGAGGTCTTGTAGTCTTTCTTCTCCCCTCCCCCTCCTTACCTTCCACAGCTCTCGCTGTTATGAGGTCTTGCAGTCCTTCTTCTCCCCTCCCCCTCCTTACCTTCCACAGCTCTCGCTGTTATGAGGTCTTGTAGTCTTTCTTCTCCCCTCCCCCTCCTTACCTTCCACAGCTCTCGCTGTTATGAGGTCTTGCAGTCCTTCTTCTCCCCTCCCCCTCCTTATCTTCCACAGCTCTCGCTGTTATGAGGTCTTGCAGTCTTTCTTCTCCCCTCCCCCTCCTTATCTTCCACAGCTCTCGCTGTTATGAGGTCTTGCAGTCCTTCTTCTCCCCTCCCCCTCCTTATCTTCCACAGCTCTCGCTGTTATGAGGTCTTGTAGTCTTTCTTCTCCCCTCCCCCTCCTTACCTTCCACAGCTCTCGCTGTTATGAGGTCTTGCAGTCCTTCTTCTCCCCTCCCCCTCCTTATCTTCCACAGCTCTCGCTGTTATGAGGTCTTGCAGTCTTTCTTCTCCCTTCCCCCTCCTTATCTTCCACAGCTCTCGCTGTTATGAGGTCTTGTAGTCTTTCTTCTCCCCTCCCCCTCCTTATCTTCCACAGCTCTTGCTGTTATGAGGTCTTGTAGTCTTTCTTCTCCCCTCCCCCTCCTTATCTTCCACAGCTCTTGCTGTTATGAGGTCTTGTAGTCTTTCTTCTCCCCTCCCCCTCCTTATCTTCCACAGCTCTTGCTGTTATGAGGTCTTGTAGTCTTTCTTCTCCCCTCCCCCTCCTTATCTTCCACAGCTCTCGCTGTTACGAGGTCTTGTAGTCCTTCTTCTCCCCTCCCCCTCCTTACCTTCCACAGCTCTCGCTGTTATGAGGTCTTGTAGTCCTTCTTCTCCCCTCCCCCTCCTTATCTTCCACAGCTCTTGCTGTTATGAGGTCTTGTAGTCCTTCTTCTCCCCTCCCCCTCCTTATCTTCCACAGCTCTCGCTGTTACGAGGTCTTGTAGTCCTTCTTCTCCCCTCCCCCTCCTTACCTTCCACAGCTCTCGCTGTTATGAGGTCTTGTAGTCCTTCTTCTCCCCTCCCCCTCCTTATCTTCCACAGCTCTCGCTGTTATGAGGTCTTGTAGTCCTTCTTCTCCCCTCCCCCTCCTTATCTTCCACAGCTCTTGCTGTTATGAGGTCTTGCAGTCCTTCTTCTCCCCTCCCCCTCCTTATCTTACCATTCTTTACACCTAAGACATCTTTATCGAGTAGATCTAACTAAGCCTGAGAGTCAGTTTTCATTTTGAGCTGTTTTTGCGGAGTCATTGCGCCTGCAACCCCTTTGAGATATGGATAAAACAGTTGACCTCTGGTAGCGTACATTTTTACTCTCAGATGTTCTAAAATATGTTTCATTTGGTTGTTTTGATATGCTATTATAGGTTTATATGTGTCAGAGGTTTTATCATACTGTTTATGATAGTAATCCTCGGTTTCTAGGTTTTCAGACAGGCACAGATATATAGTTGGTGTTTTCAATGTTAGCGCTAATCAGAATATAGGATATGGATAGATATGAACATTATTATGACCAGTAAATGACATTTGAAGCATATTATACCATGAGAGACAGAATAAAATAAAGAATAATCAAGTACAATTATGAGTAGTGAAAGAGAAAGCTCTTTTCACATAACTCTGTTCTATAATGTGGACTGGGAAGGCGTTGGTGCCTGGTATCAGGTGTAGTGGTCTTACTAGAGAAGTGAGAATGTAGTGGATGGTCAGGCATATTGGAAAGATATACTCGGATAATTTGTATGTGAAAGTGTATGTACATTATACATGTAGTTACTGAAAGTGTATGTACATTATACATGTAGTTACTGAAAGTGTATATACATTATACATGTAGTTACTGAAAGTGTATGTACATTATACATGTAGTTACTGAAAGTGTATATACATTATACATGTAGTTACTGAAAGTGTATGTACATTATACATGTAGTTACTGAAAGTGTATGTACATTATACATGTAGTTACTGAAAGTGTTAAACCGTTTTGCATAATTAGGCATTCATAAAGAAAAATTGTTTTAACTTGTATCAAAAAGAACTATTACTATGATATAGCAATAGTTAATATTATATAACATTAATATTATTAATGTTATGCCAATTTTAATATGCATTTTACTTTCATAGAAACTGACACTTGCTTGTTGACAAGTACTAGCGAGTGGTATTTATTAATGAACTGCCACTAAAACATCAATAGTCTATGTGCAAGTTGTTTGGTGGCTGATATCATTGTTCTTTCACTAATTATTTCATTAAAGTTCTAACTGTCACTTCATAGATTACCGTCTACCTCTGTGTAATGAAACATTGTCTCAGGCAGGTGTTTGCTATCGGTTCATAAGGAAAAGCTGTGGAGTGTAGTTTTCATAATCAAAATCTAAATATAAAACCGAATTTGGGATATTTTACGATTGCGACTATTAATATCAGGAATACTTGTGAATGGCACCTGACTTATCATAACGGTGACGATATTAGGCAACTATATTTATTTCACAACAAAATGAAAACAACAGATCAGTAAAATAACCACCATTGTCCATAAAGTTTGTAAATTTATAAAGGGCTTTATTCAGCATATTTCTTTGTTCTGATGCCATGTTCGGGTTCATCCCAACAGAGCTCAATCATTAAACCCCGCCCATGTGATAGCCGTCGCCTACCCTTGTGGAGAGGTTTTATATCATTGATTTTACTGTAGCAGCACCCTGAATCTTCATGGAGTGACAGTTCTCAGTCACTTAAAATTGTACAATTGCAGAGAAATATGAATTGTGTGAGCAGGAGGTATTACGGGCACTCGCAATTCACCCGCAGAGCAAAACTTTGCTGAGGGAACATGCCAACTTTTTATGGAATGTTCGCAAAACAGAATCGAAAGAGGCATATAAAAAGGTATGTGTTAGAAAAATATAAATTAGTTTAAAATATTAGTTGCGCTGTTAAACTTCAACTATGAGTTGTTCAAAATTAGGTGATAATTATGAGCTTCACCATTATAGTTGAAGTTTTGTTACATATCAATTTGCTTTCTATGTTATTATTTGTTTATAATTAATGACTAGCCCAGCTGCGCTTTGAATCCTAAAAATGTGTGAATATGGAGTTGTCTGCTTTTGATAGTAATGAGAAAGCAACTCTAACAAAAGCAGTTAATTTGGTATCGGTAGTTTATGATATCAGTAGTGTTCTTTTATATGTTTATATAGAAGAATACTACACATATTAGTCAAAGTATTTTACTAGTAATCTCTGCTACGGTTAATGATTACGGAGCGCAAGAAGTTTATAGAATAAAATCGATGGCTCCTGAAGTAATAAGAATGGCTTTTACCTGTAATAACCATATATGTAATTCTTATTTTGTGATATGATAGATTTCCAGATGCTATCACTTTCTTTTTAAAGAAGCACTAACAACAAATCATAGCCATATAGTTATGTCCTATTAGATATAATGGTAAAAAGGATGTATGATAAGGAGCCACAATTAGCAGAATTTCTGTTTTTGGACAGAAAGATGTGGGAAAATGAGTATACCACCCTTTAGGATAAAATGAGGAGTAAAGGGTTTTTAATATTTAGTAAAAAGTATAGTTTTGGTGGAGAATAAAAACAGATTGGTGTCTCTACAGACTCTATTGCGAGTTCCGGAAAAAAGTTAATAGAGTACATTTGGTAAAGGGAAAGGAAAAGCGCTTATTTGGTGTGTTTTGTATATTTACAAAACTGCTCAAAGTTGATTCAAAATTAATAAAACTTATAGATGATTGTTGCCCATTTTATACCGAACAAGAAAGTTGTTGTTGATGATAATAAGACCATGTGCAATAGAAGTGATGTCTTGTGCTGCCAACAGTGACATAATTGTTTAATCCAACCTATTGTCCTAATGAAAATCAAGCAACAACAACTATTGGCAGCACTTTGAATTTGGTGTCAACTAAAAAAAGTTGAATTATGCATAAATGCCAAAAAGGGGTTATTCTTAATAAAGAGTACAGTTCTTACCTCAAAAATTTACAAAATAATATAAGACTTGCAGTACTAAATATTTAAGTTACATATGCCCATGATTGAGTCAGGTTGCATACATTTCAGACGTTATCAAAGGTGTTTCGAAACGAGCAAACAAGGGTGATTGTTTGCATTGAATATGGTCTTTGTGACTTAAATAAAAAACTTTGAAAAAGTGCCGACGCAAAGTATTAAGTATCACACCCCTAAAATGCTTGGCTTTTGTTAGTTAATTCTAGTGAGCTAATCTGTGTACTCAATCTATTGAAGATATGCTATACAAACATGTGTATCTCAAACTCGATCCAATGGCGCCAATGCAAGCCGGGGACTTCCCAAAGACTTAAATATATATGTGATCTTTAAGAGGGATATAATAAGCTCACGGCTGTGTAAATATTGCATCAATCTCTTTAGTAGATGAATAAAAAATTAGAAACTTTGTTTACTCACGGAAAACCCAGCATAAGATCTATAGACTCCATGACTGTCAAGTAAAATGTATCTAAACACTAAATAATATATATTAAATATATATTATTTTATATCATATATGTATTATATATATAATATATATATTATATATAATATATATATATTATATATAATTATATATATATTATATATAATTATATATATAATATATATATATATTGTATATATATAATATATATATGTATATATTATATATATATAATATATATTATATATATAAAATTTTTCTATAGATAAAACAAATTTCATTTCTTCAATGAAATGAAACTAACCTGTGAAATTTGCTCGAAGATTCGAATGAGTTGGGAAAACGTTTTCAAGTTACTGTAGTGACTCATGCCTTGCTCTGTGCGAGTATAATATTAGCTCCGTGCGAGTATAATATTAGCTCCGTGCGAGTATAATATTAGCTCCGTGCGAGTATAATATTAGCTCCGTGCGAGTATAATATTAGCTCCGTGCGAGGATAATATTAGCTCCGTGCGAGTATAATATTAGCTCCGTGCGAGTATAATATTAGCTCCGTGCGAGTATAATGTTAGCTCCGTGCGAGTATAATATTAGCTCCGTGCGAGTATAATGTTAGCTCCGTGCGAGTATAATGTTAGCTCCGTGCGAGTATAATATTAGCTCCGTGCGAGTATAATATTAGCTCCGTGCGAGTATAATATTAGCTCCGTGCGAGTATAATATTAGCTCCGTGCGAGTATAATATTAGCTCCGTGCGAGTATAATATTAGCTCCGTGCGAGTATAATATTAGCTCCGTGCGAGTATAATACTAGCTCCGTGCGAGTATAATATTAGCTCCGTGCGAGTATAATATTAGCTCCGTGCGAGTATAATATTAGCTCCGTGCGAGTATAATATTAGCTCCGTGCGAGTATAATATTAGCTCCGTGCGAGTATAATATTAGCTCCGTGCGAGTATAATATTAGCTCCGTGCGAGTATAATATTAGCGAGCTCGTCTTTGATATTAACCTTCAATGCAGCTTGAAATTCCCCCAATATTGTAATTTATTGTAAGCAATTTTAACATAAAAATGGTCAAAAATTTGCGAGATTTATCACTTTTATGCACTCGCCAAAAATAAGGCTAACTGAAACCTTAACATAAACTGAAGCGCTTCACTAACCTCTATTTTAAATTGCCACTCTAAGCTAGGAAAGGGTTTTAAGTTGACCAAATTAGCCTGCAGAAACTGAAAACTAGAGTGTTACCAACACAGCGAAAGAGAAAGCTGTGTTTGCTCTCAAGCTATATTATTTTAGTAGTAGGAAGTCATATCGTACGTCATATCACGCGATCCCAAATACATGTAGTCAAATTCAGACAGATGAATATAATGGAATAGATTAAGAAATGGTAAGTAATTGATTATCAACTACCAGTGTAAAAAAATGGTCAGTAATTGATTATCAACTACCAGTGTATAGAAATGGTCAGTAATTGATTATTAACTACCAGTGTATAGAAATGATCAGTAATTGATTATCAACTACTAGTGTATAGAAATGTTTAGTAATTGATTAGCAATTTCCATACACAGGTAGTTGATAATCAATTACTAACACTGACCATTTATATACACTGGTAGTTGATAATCAATTACTGATCATTTCTATACACTGGTAGTTAATAATCAATTACTGACCATTTCTATACACTGGTAGTTGATAATCAATTACTGACCATTTATATACACTGGTAGTTGATAATCAATTACTGACCATTTCTATACACTGGTAGTTGATAATAATCAATTAATAATACCATCTACTTTCATTGGCTAGACTAAATAGAGAAAGCTGATTTCTCTTGGGCATCAGTATCTCGGGGTACCTACCGATATCCACTGACCAGAGCAAGTGTAATGCAATATTGACTGCCAAACAAGGAGTCCAAGCTGTCATCAATCAGAGGGTATGCGTCCTGTTTAGTGACAGCATTTAGACGCCAATAGTCGATAGATAAATGCCACTTCCCATTCTTCACAAGCACTACGAGAGAACTCATGCTTTTTTGAGGGCTTGATGAGACCTATCTATAGCAAGTCTTTTATCTGTTCTTCCCATTGGCTTCCTTCTCTAGTCCCAGTCAATGGGGGCTATTAAATAGACAGCATACCTTTCTTGAGTGGGGATAGACTGCTCAACCTTGGGGGTCTTTCCTACATCCCCATCACCCATACTAAACACGGTGGTGTAGCCGGTCAGTAGTGCAGCCAACCTCATTGCCTAGCCTGATTCCGAGCATTGAAGTTGGGCTGCTTAAAACAGGTCCTCTAGGTAGGCCAGCACTCCGTTTGTTGGCATCTGGTTGAGCACCCAAAGAAGAGGGCTCTATGGATCAATCTGTGGGGTCTCTACCCTGATGTATGTGCCAATTGCGACCCAGATTTAAGACTCAAGGCCTGCTCTGCCGAGTTAAGACACCTGACTATAACTTGGCCCTTTGGCCTGGGTTGTTTAAGCTACTTGCCACAAGAGGTTTGCCGGAGAATTTTTCTATCAGGCTCACAGGACAGAAGGTTTCAGTGGTGATGCGACAATGGATAGCCCTCTTTGTCCGGGCCAGTACCACTACGTCCTTTAGCACCTGCACCGTGCTCTGCAGCAATTACCCGTTCCAGTTTGTACAAATCAGTGTTTTGTCATCTACTCAAGCCACGAGTTGCTTAAATTTTGAAAAAACCGCTGGTGAGCCCCAAGAATGGCATGTCCAGAATGGCGTTTCCCTCAGATAGCTGAGAACAAAGATTTCTTTGCGCTTTGCATTTTTTACAGCTGAATGGAAAGTCTGATGATTCTGTAAAAAAAGCCTTGGCTCGTCCGCCAACAGCCTATGGCTGTCACTTTTCTCGTGTTGATCTTGTACAGTTCCTGGCAACCGGTCAAACACTTGTTTGCTCAACAAGTTTGTAGTACAACCCGTGTCCAACAGGAATTGGACAGACCAGCCCTCCAACGTTCTGGAAAGGAAATAACCAGTAAAGTGAGACCATCATAGAGCCTGTGCTATGGACGGGTTCTCCTTGGAACCCTCTAAGGGGTCCTTGGTGTCTCCGCTTTGCAGCAGAGCAAAGTTTGTCTTCGATGTCGCTCTGGGTTCGAGACCGACCTGTTGATTTATTGAGCAGGTCTCCTGGAACAGCGTATGGGTCACCCCTGCTACTTGTTAGGCAGGCTTCCTGCTATTACATCTAGTATGAGCCGTCTCAACATTTTTCGGAGTTTTGATCAGAGAGGATTTGGTGGTCTCTCTCTTTCCTTTCCACCTATGTCCCTTCAGTTCTTATTCAGAGGCGTAGACTAGGTTGGTGTCTAGGATAGAATAAAAGCTAGTTTCACCCAAAAACTGATAACAGTTTTGTGCTATCACAGAAACATCCTGTGCACGAAGCTTCTTTCGCCCAGTCTTCAAAAGGGTGAAACTAACCGTCGATCTCCATTGGGCCTTGGATGACCTTGTCCATTTTTGGGCATTGGAAGCCATGGTTCAGTCTGTAGCTAGTGCTACTGCAGAGGCTCTGTGTCGTTTCCTGGAGCTGGCTTCTTGGTGCTAGAGTAGCCGTTGCAGAAGTGCCCTTGGTCGCTGCACCTCCAGCAAAGAGTGGCCTGTGGGTGCTTCCCTTCTGCCTAGAGCAGGTTTGCTCCTGAAGCTGCTTCATTTTTCAAGTAGGTTGTTGGACCAACCGTGTTAGCTGGTTGATAGCCTGAGTCTCTGCAAACTTCACCTGGTTAGGCAGCCCTTTGTAACCGGCCCTTTTACACTGGTTCCAAACCGGTGTAAAAGTCGGTGTATTGCCTTCTTTTTGTATTTGGAGGTAGTCATTGCCAGTCCGTTATGTCATCTTCGTATGATCAGTTATTTTACAACCAAGATGTGGCAACAAATTTAGCTGTGTAAGAAATGCTCTTTCATAAATTTCTGGCTGATCATGAGTTCCATTTACCCAACATTAGCCTGAATTGCCATTTGTCAGCTGCTGGTACTCCCCTCCTCAAGGAAATGTGAGCAAGGGTTCTCAGCCTTTATGGCCATTAAACCCAAAACTAGAAATCATCCAACAACACCTGAACATTATCTCAGATGTGCTGTAAGATTGGGCTACAAATAGACCAGCTTGTGCAGAAGAAACAATTGCACGTCTCGCTCCTAATTGTATTTCTTCGTTTATACAATATTTATTGCTGTTATTGTATAATAAATACTGATAGTTGAACAAAATAAGTTACCTATTTTGGAGCCAGATGGAACGCAGTGCTGTAAAAAAGAAAAGATTGATACACAATAAGAAAAAGGTTGAGAAACAAAACTCTAGGGAGACGCAGAGCTGTGATTCCTCCTACCCCTATGTGAGTGAGACAGCCAAGAAGGCTCATTAGCCAGAGTAAAAACTTGAACCATAATTTCAGGAAGAAGAAGAGGATTGGCTGCTGCATCTGTTACACAGGAAGTATAGGGTGAAAAGTCAATTAATACCAAGCTAAAAAATGAGATACGTTATGCTACAGCTAGTGAAAAATACTTGACTACCAAAAGGATAAGCGAACTCAAAATCCTTGACGATATTGGGGCGTAACCCTAGTGTTATATGGGCCAACAAAAGAATGTTATATTCATGCACAACCATAAGATACCTTTTCACATAGTGAAATCACTGCAGCAAGGAGGAAATGTTAGTACAGGGCCAATGTACCCACTCCCCGTAGTCTGTCATGTGTAGTAAGAGACGGAGGGAGTGAACTTGAACTCTGGGGAGTCATGACATGATATATATGCCATTACTAATTAGGAGAGAGAGAGAGGAACTCCAACACTTGTGCCAGCTCTCACCGACAGCTATGTGACTCAACTGGGCATGAGAAGGTCAAAGCTATCAGTTGATTATTGAGTTGGGGAAAGACATTCTCCCCTTTAGAGGGAGAGTTGAATGCTTGGAAAAACCAGCAAACTTAATGCACTACATGAATTAATATTAAAAAAGGTTTTTCTAGTTGACCCTAAGCACTTTGTTATTAACTTGCTCATGTGTAAAAAGGATTACAATTAGGCTATTTATAATAATGTTGCATTGAATTTAAATCCATTTTTGAACAATCAGTCAAACACGTCACCAGATAAGGGAGCAAACCGGGGGTGACTTTAAATTCCCTACACGTAGCGACTATGAGAATAGAGATAAACTGAGAACAGTCGTATTTGAACTTTGGAAAAATTGCGTAACACGGAGTAGCGTTGAGGGTCTACAAGATGCATTTGCATAAAAATTCTTTGCAAAAGTTTTTTTGATATCTTCATCAATGTTTGTAGGGTACAATCGCTTGCCACCTGATCGACAAGCTCAGGGAATAGTAAGAAGTTTCGTTATTGATTTACTTATAAGTTTTCCGTAGTTCAATAAAGTATTGGCTATATTTCTGACGCGCCAGTAACATTGGCATAGAGAGGACAACTCTGAACACTCGCAGTTAGCCAGAGCCTCTCATCACAGGTTAACAGAAAAGCTTTAATGCGTACCAGACATGGAAATAAGCTGCAAATCTAAAAACACTTTGGGTGCTGGCAATATCACATTTAATATAGCTGAGCTCTTCGATGGAATACAAGGTTGTCTGAAGAATTTGATGAATATAAACTGACACCAATATTGACTTGCTGAAAACTACTGTCGTAAAAATTCATAGAATAACATATATGTGAAAACTCGAACTTAAATAATGTAATGCAATTCAATAAAAAGCATTACCTATAAATAGTGCAGTTTGAGATAATAACATGCATTACCTATAAATAGTGCAGTTTGAGATAACATGCATTAACTATGTAATTTACATTTTAAAGTAGAAAGTTCTTCTGGTACCAGACAAAATGTCAAACACATATTTTATCCTAGAGTTGTTTGAAAATTACAACTAAATACACATGTTTATGGGTGGACCACTTGCATCTCAAAGAAGAAACTTGCTCGAAATTCTGCTCATATCTCGATTTTCTCATAAGTTGGGACAGTCGTATGTCGAGGTACAACCCAACCCATACACTAAAAAGATGATTGTATGCCTAATTTTTTCGAACATAAAGAGGCTGTTCCTGTTGGCAGATGCTTGTTACTAGTGTGAACAACTTGGTTTTCATTTGAGTGGAGTTGTGTTTTCACTCAATTTTCATGGACTGAATCCGTTATAATTTACGTTTTAGCGTTTACATTTCAATAAATTACTTAACATTAAATACCCGATACTAATATAAATATTTTAAATGATTAACTTATATATACATATCATTGTTTGTCATTTGTCTGTTGGTCTGTTTGTCGTGTGTCCAGTAATAGTAATAAGCTTTAGTGACGAAAACTGTGTGTCACACTGAATTTGAACTTAGTACCTCCAGTTCTGAAGGCAGGCAGCAGAACCATTAAGCCACACCGTCTAGATTAATCGTGTTTATACTCATTACATTGGTTAAAATGCGCATAACAACGTTGTGTGACGCGTAACGTCTAATATAGAGATTCCCAACCTTTTTTATTCAGTTCCCCCTTATGTCTTTTCATATATTTGATTCCCTACGCACTTTCAACTCACATGACTAAAAACAACCAATACAATTTATAATCCTATTTTATTGTACGTATCTAAACATATAACATATTGTTAATTTTTATACCACGTGCATACAACATACAACATTACTTGACTTTCGGCATGGAAGTGAATTGGTTCATGACTAGGTTGACTTACTATCCAATCAAAATCTGGATGCATATGTTCATATATCTGGGTTCTGACTAGTAGCTCATTATTAGCAACTAGTGTTATAGATAAAACCAAAATGTTAAATGATGAAACCCAAACTCACATGGCACTGCAGGACGTAAATTAAAATTTATCAAATCAGACACCTCTCTGTTCGCCCTTATGCATTCAAAATTCCCCCAAGGGGGAATTCCTCTCTGGTTGGGAACCCCTGGTCTAAAGATCTGTTTTCAGGGCTCACGACTTGGCGGTCATCATGGCTCACGGCTCTTACAATAGTAGTTGAAGTTACTGAAATTAGTCATTTTGCTAATCTGAGAAGACATAGTAAAACTTGGTCAATAGCAGCTACATTAGTTGCTACTGTTTATAAGCTGTTTTTATAACCTGTGCAACGTCGGACATTCATCAGTTTTTCCTATAATAAAAGCAGTGTCTGTTCGTCTGAAGTCACTATGGGGGTTGAAGAAAAAGATCCCATTATGCAGGATTTCAATTCTTCACTTTCAGCATGGCAGACCAACCCTCTAACAATTGCGCCAATCAACCCTCTCCACGAGCAACTCCACAATAATCTATATATATATATAATTTCTCAAAGTTTGTGTATATGTATGTGTGTTCCTCCAGCTATTGCTATAGCGTACACTGATTATTTTACCGATGCGCACACGCATGACGGCACCTCTGTTGAGAAATATTTTTCAAAGGATCAATTACTATATCTGGGGTCAAGGACAATTTTTCTCACGCGGACAATTATATTGTCTCCGTGGAAGAGCCTTGACATTATCTCTCAGTTCGGTCAAACAAAGACAGTATGTCATCTCATTTTTACATTTGTACCAATATCAAAAGGTACCACCAGTATCGTCGTATTCAAAGTTTTGATGGATAGCTTCTGGTAGAACAGTAATCTTTTTACACACACACACTTCTACGCAAGAATTGTTATTATTAATTCAACATATTAGGATTTTTATTTTGTTTTCTCAGTTCGTATTAATTATATCATTACCAAATCATCTTTTATTTTAATCGTAGTAAAACCAACTTAATGCAGCTATTACTTGCTAATTATTTCACATTTACATCTAAACCTTTTTATAGTCGTTTTATTTTTTTCATTTATTTGACTTGCAACATTTTCCTCATGATATGAAGTTTAAAAGTTGTGTGACAAAGTTTAAAAACCTTTACAGCTGTTTTTATTTTTCTCTTAATTTATTTCAATCAAACAAAACATTTTTCTCATGATATGTAGTTTGAAACTTAGAATGGAAAATGTTGTTATATGTTAAATACAAATAAGTTTTCTGTCCAAAGACTTTTCTTATTACCCTGGCAACGTCGGGTTGTTCAGCTAGTTGTGTATACTTGTGTATACTTGTGTATATAGTTATTATGTCTAACAATCTCCCACGGCACACTAGTGAATATAGGAAAAAAATAAAAAATAAAAAATGTCTAGGTAAGATTATTAGTCTAAAATCACAGCTTGCGTAGTTACATGTGCTGACCCATTGACACACTTCAAGCGCTAGCACAAGACCAGCTTACCCTTAAAGAGTGAAACACTATGGATTAATATTGAGCAAATTCATTGACAGTGTAGATGATGCTAGCGGTGGATGCTAGCATATTCGTGTGCATTGGTATTGCTGGATATTGTAGCCTCCCTCATGATTGGCTAGCTGGTATCTTAACAGTGAATTTATGTGAAACTCGTTGAAAAACACCAAAAGCTCAGGCTTATAATACCAACTCATCACTTTAAAACAACATAACGCTATTCTGAATAGAAAATGTTTTACAAAATAATTTAAAACCGTGTACCATTTATATTTTGAGTGTCATAATAGAAATACATTTCTATAAATGTCAAGGACAAAAGATTACATTCGTGTCTGATGCCTCTAGTAGGTTGTCGCGAGGCAGACGCCAGTGCTAGCATCTCACATTGCTACAGGTTTCGTTCTTTTGGCTTTTCATTCTCTTTATTATTAATTACTATTAATAATTAATTACCTATCCCCTAAGAGTGGCAGTTTCGAGTGGTAAAAATTTTATTTTCCGTCTCAGAAGGGGAGATTATCTTACTTCATCCAGAAGGGGACTCCCCAATTGCGGTTGCGTTCATTGAGCGCTATGTTTCAAGACTTATAACATGATCTCGGTACACAGTTAACCGAACACTGTTGTCTCCATGGAAGAGCAGCAAAAAATATTTTATGAATATTGCTGACCTTTGGTACAGAGCTTGGTAGACATGAACTGACCTTAGGACATACACAAGCGGTTTTACCCTTCCATCGCTTTTGACAGCCAGCTCGTAGGGATGGTTATAGGCAAGAAAGGATAATGGAGAAAGTATGGGCCAACCAAGCACACCCTTTGGGCTCTTCACCTTTGTATCGTTGCATTTAAAAGCCAAACTCATCTCAGGTGTCTGAAAGGGGTCAATGTTGGCTCAAAATGAATGAGGTAGTTAATATCAGCAATTATTTATAAAAAGCGAAATAGCAAAATATAATAATTAAAATTGAAGGGTATACATTCTGCAGCTACATGGTATTTGGATATGTACCATATTAAGCCTTCACCAAGTATCTCAGTACAAATTTCTCAAAGATAAACCCTAAACTCTATCATTATTTAAATGCGTTTAGGCAATAATAATTTCTAATATTTATTATATTAAAAATTAAGTAACTGAGGCTGAGAGGACAACTGAGGCCGTAAATTAAGGGTGAGAGGGCAACACTGACGTACGTTTTCATGATGCGCATGATTCGCAAATTTGAGCCAATCCGCAAGTTGACGGCATCATGGAAATTGCATAATCCCACAAACTAAGCTAGTTTTGCGATTCGCCAAACTTCATCAAATCCGTCATGCTTGCGAATAACTGGAAACAGCACTCGCGAATGATGCTCATTAAAATAGCTATTCAATTTTAAACATTTTCAATATTTCAGTCATAGTTTCTCGATCGATTTTCACATGTTTGTGTCACTAACTGCGTCACTAATTATTAACTTTTTGCGTACAATTCCTTACCTTTTTTTCAACAAGGCGCCAGAGTCAATCTGCATCATGCAAATGTCCATAGAAATATTTAATTCGCACGGTAACACAACTTGAGCACAACACCACATCCATGTGATGTGGATGGAAACATAGTTTTATTGTGAATTAGCTTTTAGGGTTGTTTTTGGTCCGCTGTGTCATGTATTACATAATTTCAGGTTTGCTTGTCATGTAATCGCCCATGATGTGTTTAATCTTACGTGTCTTTGTCAACTTGCATTGGAATGAGCTTTTGCCTTGTGAAATATATGTGTGCTAAACTATAGTAATTAACTAATATATACTGTAGTCGCTACCTAAAATAATAAAAATTATTGGGTAAAGCAAAAAAAATTGTTTTATAATTAAAAAATTAAACAAAAGGAAATTTTTATTTCTGAAAAATGGTTGCATATTTTTGCATAACAGTTTGAATAGAATATTACTAGAATGTTTACATGTATGTTTAAACACATATAGGGCCTATAGATGGGTTAATATCGGGCATTGCCTCAGAGATGCGAACAGTGGGATTTCCTACTCAATTCAAATAAAAACCTTTTAACAATTTTATCCAGGAAGAAAAGTCAACTGTTTTTTGGCATAAATCAAAGGATGAATGAGTTATTACTGTATTAACTTGCTAAAGCACTTATGACACACCCCATTTAATCCTTTACGATCTGTTTGAGGAAGTACATAAAAAGACTCCTACAGCCAGAAACAACTTGCAGAGTTAACTATCATTGGCTAGATTAAAATTTATTACCTCAATATCAAAATGATTTCTGGTTTTCCCCTAAAGGACTCACCGCGATCTGAGTTACCTAGCAGTGGTTAAAATGAATGCGTGGTCAATAAATCATTGCAAGCACTCCAGTGAGCTTTCTAGTAGGTTAATTATAACTGATTTGAGTATTTACCTTTAGTCAGGGGAAAAGGAAACATATGGTCAGTGAACACTCATTCGCGATGCTGCCATTCTTCTAGATCAATGTAGTGGTGTGTCTGGCAGCAGGGGTGTACGTATACGAATGACAGAACATACCCAGTATGTTATCAGTCAGCCCATGCTGCTTATGGTGAGTCATACATACCGGATGGATCCAGGGATATATGACTCAATATAGAAACATGGATCCAGACTGTACCGTTTAGACAAAAGGACGGACTATGCTAAGTGGCATCCGGCTGGTATTTAAATGAGTACCATATCTAGTGACTGCAAGACGTGCACAAAAACTCTCTACGTGTTCAAAAACTTGCTATAGGCCTAAAGGCTAGCTCACACTATATCTCCATAGGTCTGTGTTATTCACGCAATACTTTGGTGATCTTCTGTTATAATATCTATAATAACAATGTTCACACGATCACAAACTCATTTAAACGGAACTAATCCGCAGCATAGCGTTCTCGCTATGCAATGCAAAAGATGGATTACTAGTCCCGTGGGAACCATCATAAAAAATATTGATCGGGTAAACTGCAATGGCAACAATCACTGTCGCTGACGTGGTACACTATCACTGGGTTTCCATGCTTTGAAGTGATTCGGAGTTGATCACTGCCGATTAATTCACACCTCACCTTTCTAACGATTCGGAGTTGCACTTTATTGATTTTTCCCAGACTAGCGATATACACCGTAAAACAAAAATTGTTAAAGTAGAATCGCTTTTAGGTCCCGGTTGCTTTTTGATTCATTCTTTTTGCACTCAGCCAAGATGCCTGATCAGTTTTTTCTTTTTGTTTCTTTATTGCTGCCCTCTATATTACAAAACAGCAACAGAATTTACTACTTGCTATATAGTTATTACTTCAGAGGTCGCATAAACGATAGTCTCTTTTATGATGAGAGATTATATATTTAATAAGAAAAAGTCTCCATTTGCAAAAAATATGAAAGTGTGATATTAACAACATAAATAATGTAGTCAAAATTAAAATATATTACAGGAAGTTGCAACCACAAACCATAATAAAATAAATACAAAATTAATTACCTTATTATTGCTGTATGAGAAATCTACGTTGGCAATAGTAATTAGAATTAGTAATCAGCATCGTAATATGATGAAATACGCTGAATTTTTTTACCTTCACTGGAGAGCTTTACTGGATATTACCGATTCGAATCCATCCGCAGTGAGCATTTGTATGACACTATCGTAGTCTCACTGCGAATGCTTATGCACAAATTTTGTGAAGCAAAATGGCGTTGAATCGGTTTCGGTTTTACCGTTTCTATGATTTGGCAACTCTGAATCCATTTGAAGTATGGAAAGCCAGTAATTGCACAGCCTGTCGTAGATGCTCGGCAAACTATCGGAAAAATTTGATAGCTACAAACTTTCCCAAGTATCCGCTTTGCCTTGACGATGCCTTCGGTGTACGGTGCACATAATCGACGTATAATTGCTGAGAGGAGAACACGGACATACGGACATACAGCAACATAGCGTAAACCAGCCTTCATATGCTACAGATAAGATATAGATTTCAGCTGTCATCCAGACTTGTTTAAAAGCCAACTAAGCAAGAGCGATGAAACTAGATCAGATGCCGACAAAGGGATGTAGGCATGCTTGATGCTGCCATCGCCAAGCTATTAAATCTTAACACGTCAGACAAGGAATTTGATGAATTCGTACAAAATTGTTTGTTTCGTTTTATGAGCCTTACGATTCGGAGCATATTATATATGAAAATCGATCCATTCACCCACAATGTCATTAAATTTGGTCCCCCTTATAGTTCAAAAAATACATTACTCAATTGAGCATAGGACGCAGGTTTAATAATCTAGAATGTTTATAGAATAACACCACACCTTAAATGGCTTTAATACCTTATACTGCTTGCTCTTTAGGTTTATTTTTTTATGATAGAATAAGAGGCAGCTATTAATAAATGGTTTCTGAGACTGATTACAGTGATGTACCAGGTTCATATTAAATATCTGTCGTAAGTTGGAATAAATGAATAATCCTAATAATATTATCAATAAAAATATTATTATTAATAATTGTTTTTATTAATAATAACAATAATTTGCTGGCTCTACTGATAGTTGATGTGAAAATACCCATTAGCACAGCAGACAGCCCGTTGGGATCGGCTAATATCCTTCGGAAGGTCCTGTTCAAACCAGCCTAGCAGAACTAGTAGAACTAGTGGACTAGTGAACTAGTGGAACTAGGCTGATGATAAAACTGATAACAATAATAGTAATAATAAGAATAACAATACTAATAACTAACTCATGTTACACTTTATAAAAGTTTGTCTAGCAAGTTGGAGCCTCACATAGCTAATAAGTTCAGTTGAGTATACAACCTGTCAAAATGCATCACTTCTTTCCTACCGTGTGGTGCTCCCACAATGCCTGATGCCAAGTAATTCACCCACGCTGTGTGCGTGGGTGAATTACTTGGCAGACTTGTATTATGGCACACGCCTGACACCCCCTCACTTATCTCACAGGCTTTATGAATTTTTTTGCAGCTTTTGGGTGTGCTTGATCCAGTCACGGATGAGGCTGAGCAGGTTAGGGAAATTCTCCGAATAACTGACTTTGGGCCAGAGTTATCCTCCCCTTCAGAGATTGACGCTGATGAAGAATCGCGGATTGCGATTTTGGAAGACCTGGATACCGACCATGACATGGAGATACCACCAACGACTACCACATTTCCAGGGATCAAAGAGGAATTATAAATGCACGTTGCATATATAGAATGGATAGAAGTGTATGACATCATTGTCAGCAAGGATATTAATGCAGTTTACAGGTTGACAGCACCACGGCATCCATTTAGGCGCTTCATCTCTGTCGTAGTTCATTTAATTATTATTATTATATTTGTATTACACCTATGCATTGAGAATATGTTCATCTTACATGATGGCACGCAGCCAATGGAAATTCCTATCACTCCCCAAGTTGTTTGCTTCCAAGCTTTATCTTACATCTATTATTAATACCACAATGACTTTGTTCTGTAAAGTTATCTTATCAGATAGAAATCAATGTTTTTCCATATGGGGTGTTGATACAAGCAGTAGAATCAATATTTTCTAGAAACAATACATCGGCGATCGGTTGATGCCTTATTCACTGATGACTCGTTCTGAATCATATTCCAATAGAAACTAAATTTATTAATTTGGATGTTATATTGTCATTTGAAGGCTTTTTAGTAATTATATCAGATATGATCTAGTCTTTTGGGTACAAACTTGAGATATTAACTTACCCATAAGTTTTTTTTGTGTGCATTAAGTTAAAAAGGTTTGATTAAAAAATGATTTTATTTACAAACTGAAAATTTTCTCATCAAAACATGAAAATACGCTTGAGTTGATGCATTGGTCAAAGTCGTTTTAGCGAGTTTACTTGTCATTTACAATTGCCAAGTTTTCATACAGTGATAGTGTGGCGACACCCCCCCCCCTTTATGGCACTGTAATACTATCATGGAAGCAGCCATGTTGCTCTCATTCTTCTGTGATTCAGTGCCACTGTTTGGAAGCGAAACACGCGTGTGATACGCCATCTTTGTGTCATGGAGTCCATACAAAAAGGGGTACTTTGCTGTATCATAGTTTGAAGCAGTAGTAACACAGCTGTTCCCTAACTAGAGTCACACCCATAGCGAATAATACAAAAGTAGCCATTTTTCTTCTGATCATCCATGGTTTGTTTGTCCTTCACCTTTTAAAGATAGCCTACAACCTTGACATAAGCGGTTGCACGACCTTCGCTCTACTATAATGTTTTATGGAAATATGATCTGTCTGTCGTTCCAACGCGGTGCTTTAGCACTGGTGCACCAGATGTCGCTATGCTATCGTTGTATGAAAACTTAGTGAGTCAATAAGTCAGCATCTTTTAACAATTTGATCTCAGTCAGCGTAATGAATGTTTACCTGTAGTTTTTGTTAAACAACCACAGAGCCTTGCGTAAATAAAACTTTGCAACACGATCAAAAGTGAAAGCCAATATACTCGCTGTAAGTGAACCTTCACACTTATTGGCTCTTGTGAGAAATTTAGTAGTTCCACTTGACGGCGTTACGCTTTGGACAATTTTGGGTGATTTCAGCGATTTTTTGGCATTCTAGCTGATAAATAATTTTTGAGAGAATGCGGATGTGCCGATAGGTGGAATGTTATTTACTACTTGCAATTAGCTGTTCAATAAGGAATCCTATTGGCCAATAAGGAATCCTATTGGCCAATAGGGAAAGCAACAAGCATACTAGGAAATGCTGATTCCGACAGACGAATCACTACTTGTTTTGGTATTTTCACAAAACCTTATTTCCTTTTTCTCAAACGTTGGTACTCTTTAAGATTTCTTATACAACTGCCAGTTTGAATATCTTGAAAAAGTTTACAGCAAAATCCTGTTCACCATTCATCATGTTTGTATATAATTAGGCGTTATTGCCATGCTATCCGGTTGTAACTGGCAACAGGGAAAGGTTGAATTCCCAATACCATCAGCGTATTGCATCAACTGTTAATTGAATAAAAGAGTTATAAATAATGGATTAGGGAAAATTTTTATTCCCTTTCTATAGCTTCTGGCTACCTAGCCTGTGTTTAGCCAGTGTCGTATAGGGAGCTTCTGGCTACCCAGCCTGTGTTTAGCCAGTGTCGTATAGGGAGCTTCTGGCTACCTAGCCTGTGTTTAGCCAGTGTCGTATAGGGAGCTTCTGGCTACCTAGCCTGTGTTTAGCCAGTGTCGTATAGGGAGCTTCTGGCTACCTAGCCTGTGTTTAGCCAGTGTCGTATAGGGAGCTTCTGGCTACCTAGCCTGTGTTTAGCCAGTGTCGTATAGGGAGCTTCTGGCTACCCAGCCTGTGTTTAGCCAGTGTCGTGTAGGGAGCTTCTGGCTACCTAGCCTGTGTTTAGCTAGCTCATTAGTCCTACAGTTTTATTCGCTAGAGTTGCAGTTTACAGCGAGTTAATTATTCCAAACACTGCATATCATCCTGTAGATATGAAATTGGCATGTAAATACAACCTGTTTTGGTCAATATGGATCTAGCCACAACTATCTCCTGTCGACAGCCCTCTGTTTACTGACTGTAATAGAAATAGTATTGTGGATGGTGTGAGAGTTTTTACTGAACATACCAAATTTTTTGAAGTCTTCAAGGTAAAAACCTGCGTTATGCAATAAAAACCTTAAAATAATTCTATAATATATTTATATGAATTCATGCATACATGTATAAGTTCAAAGTAATCAAGTTAGCAGAGAGAAGTCTAATCCAAGAGTTTTGTATATTAAAACAAGATGGTGTTTTAATATACAAAACCAACCATGGCAACTACAACGTTATTCTGCACTCTATATACCTATATATGTATGTATATACAAATGTATATAAAAATAAATTTTACAACCTAAATTATATTAAAACTGCAACTATTAGTCAGTGAAAAGAAATTTCACCTGTTGCCTAAGCTTGGAGACCCATGAACAGAAAAGTGTAGTCCAGGCCATGAGTAAGTTGATAGTACCAACTACCCCCTTCTAACTCCAACTTGCTCTAACTTAAACTGAATATGGTCTAAATTAAGTTAATTCTTACCTTTATTACATTTATATTTTTTTATTACTTTTATCAGAGCAGAGAAACTTTAATATTCCAAAAACCATTGTTTGCCATTTTTTAAAAACTACTTCACGTTGAGAACAAATTTTCGCTCAATTTTAAATCAATTTCAAAGGATATATATGCGGAGGTGATTGTAAGCTGGTATTTAATTGAGTCTCCGTGTTTTTATGTGTATTTGATTTCATCAATTAGTGGAAATATAACATTAAGCAAAATGAAGATATAGTTCTAATATTGATTAAGTTAAACAAAATAAATGAAAGCTTAGTTCCTACTCGTTGAGGCATGATGAGGCCGACATGCGCAGTAGCACTGCGGCTAGTCGAGGCGCTGGGCCCACAGGCATTGGCACATTCAAACAGCAGGTCTGGAGTAATTTATGCTTAACAAATGACTTTTAACTTTAACTCTGAAATTAGCAAATGCAGAGGTATTGCGTAAGTCTATTGGAAGACTGTTCCATTGTGATGGTACTCTGTATGCCATTGTTTTTTGACCTGAAGCAGTATAAAATAATGGTAAAGGTAGATTGGTTTCTAAAAATCTGGTGTTATAGTGTAAATCTTTTTTTGTTTTGTCATCACTTGAACAAAATTTTAAATGAGCTCTCAAGAGAATTTTATACTGGTAAAGTTTATTAACAGGCAACACAAACGGCTGAACAAACAGGGACTGAGATGAAGTCAGTGGTGGCTTATTAAAGATTATGCGTATTTGACGTTTTTGTGATAGGGCCTATTAATATGTTTTTAAATAGCATTTCTTTGTGAGTTTAGACAGTACCTAATTTTAGAGTTAATAAACGCGTTGTATATTAGTTTCATAACACTTCTGGGTGAAAATTTAGAACATCTACTAAAAAGGCCTGGCATAGATCCTATCTGCTTATGTAGCTTATTGATGTGTGTATCCCATATCAGGTGACTGTCCAAATGAATTCCTAAAAATTCATCTGGACAGTCACCTGCACTAACAGCGTCTTGATGGCCAATTTTGGGAGCGAGGAAGCATTTTAAAAGGTTCTCAAAATAAGCCTGCTGTAATGAATTTTCAGTATGACTAACAAAAAATTGTAGAAAAAAACAGCTTTGAACTTATATATAGACAACTACTGTATATCATTATTACAGATAACCATTTCGTACTAAGCATTACGCGAACACACTTGACCTTGACATTTGTCTTTTAAAGGGTCAGTCCACAACATTAGCCTAAATAGTCAAATGCTACTATTAAGAAAGCGAAGCCCTTTACTCTTATTCAAATAGCAAAGAAAAAATGTTCTGGTCTGTCTGTATATCGATAAGTCGAGTAAATTGGCATGTTAGTATCAACCTGTCAACTAGCTCTAAAACTATAGGAGATACTTCTTGTTAAAAGTTCCAGCATAAAACCTGCTACCGGTGGTCGAGCTTTGGAGCTTATTAACAGAGTTCTGTAGAAAAGTGAACTAATTTTAGTGATTGAGATTCCATTTTCTAAGGGAACTTTTTGACTCTTGTAAGAAGGCTACCTGTTTCAGGTTACATTACTGTTTCCTGTTAGAGCTTTCCTCCGTTGTCAACCTCCATCGATAAAATTTTCCAGTTTTATTTTAGCATGCTAGTGGATGAAGACACCTCAGCTGTAACGTCATGCTATCAGAGCAACATATATGAACAGTCTAGTATGCGATGTTTTGAGAGAGTATTTGTGGGAAAACTTAGGTGGCTTGGACAACTAGACTACTACAATCATTTGCAGCTGAATGTACCAGCAACTGACGAATGGTCCATACTTGCGTGGCAGCTGATTGAAAACAATATCAAACGGTTCTACATAAATTGCTGTTAGTTCGCCTTTTCTTTCTAAGTTTTTAGCTTTGCTGATCAAATTATGAGTGGATTTTACAAGTTTTTCAAGTCTATGCAAATTGTTGAGTCGTTGTTTGTTAAGTTCTATTGCAATTTTGATTGCAGAAAAACTCTGTTCAGCAATAGGTTAAGGATTAATTATTAAAAACTTCAAATACACATATATACATAATTTTTAATTTGGTCACAAAAACTTTTTGTCAAGCGCTAAACGAAATCTAATAACAAACAGTATAGAATGAAACAGGATTATTGATGCCAGTTGAACACAAGTCATTCTCTATGGGTAAATGTACCATAACATTGATGATTTTAGGATAGGAGTTTAGGACCAGAGATAATTCAGGGAAATGTTTTCCATCTGATCCTAGGTCTAAGGAAATTACGTAGTTTCGCTTGATTTTTCTGAACTTCTGGTATGAGTAGGAACACGAATGTTTCATGAAATTACAAAGTTACACTGAAATTATGGTACACATTTTCAGTGTAATTTCAACATTAAAACTTCAAATGTTTGAACTTTAGGATACACGTAATTTCAAACATTTTCAATATTAATTTTCAAGTTGACTGGCCGATCAGTTCAGATATTACCAAAATATCGAGGGTATTTTTAAGCGACCAAAAATATCTGTTGATAGAGCATTAATTTGTTCCGTATCTCGTACTTCCGGTTATGTAGAATTACAAAGTTCTCTTGCTGCTTCGTTTGATATGTTTTCAGTATGACTGCAAAGTTTTCAAGTTGATTGTACTATTAGTTGTTGAGATGTTTGCAGAATAGCAAGAGCACTTTTATCAATTAAGAAATGAAAAATGTTTGCCAACAGAAAATTAGTTTGTTACATACTTTCAGTCTACATAAGATTTGGAGATCTGGCTCACTTTTTGTAGTGCTGGTTTTTAGTAAAACTCCAAATTTCAAAATAGTTGAGCTTTTAGTTATTGAGATATTGCTAAAATCTCGAGGGCACTTCTAACCGACTGAGAAATGAAAAATGGTCGCCAACAGAACCTTAATTTTTAATAGAGCTTCATGATATGGTTAATTAATTGTTTGGGGGGATTTTTGCGATAAACGATTTAAAAATCGCTAACCATGTAAAGATATATTGCCAATCATAATAATAATAAGCCTTTAATAACAAATAATAACAAACATTCATGAAATGTTTCTTATTATACCAAACACAAAGCAGTTTCTTTTTAATTTGAAAGGTACAAAAACATTAATAACAATTTTTAAAAGTTTTTTTACATAATAATAGTATCACGATATATCGTAAATCATGTATTTGCAATATCAAATCGAATAGGAGATGTTTGAATCTTGGATTTATTGGAAATCATGAAGCTCTACATGTAGTTTCTAATGACATACTGATTAAAAGTTTAATAATGAATATAAAAAAAAGACAAAAGTAGAAAGCTTTTCATCAGTAACAAGAGCTTCTTTACACTAAAACTATTTTATTTTCTATTTTTGAAAAATATACACACTCTATCAGACTCGGTCCACATCAACCATTGTTGTTTTCAGTTACCTCTAAAAATCTTTGAAAGTGTGAAAAAATTATTTAATATACTTGATTTTTGTTTTCTTTCATTGTATTCAAAATGCTGAAAGCTTTAAAATGATACTCAGTTTAAAAGGAAATGTGGTTTCCTAAATGCTTTCAGTGAACTGATAGTTGTCAATACAATCTAGGATGAGGGGACTTGCTCCTGTATGCAAGGTTAGGCTTCATCTGTTCAGGAATGACAAGCATCTGTCTGCACCGATTGCGTCTGATATTCATGCTCATATTACCAATGCTCGTCTCATCAATCGAAAACCTGAGCGAACATTTCCTTCACAAAATACTTGATTTTCATTGAACATCATGAATAGATTATGTGTGCAAATATTTATGCCGAAAATTTCACATTGAAAATTTTAAATAAAGGCTGCCATTCAGTGTTCCAAATTAAATAGGCCATTGCTTGAGTTGTCTAGCGTATGTTTGCTAGTCAAGTAGGCCCTGCATGTTTGTAATTCCTGCGGCAGCATGACTAAATCAACTACCTACCTGTGTATAGCAGTAAAAGGAATGCGTCAGTAGTGAGTAGCTGAGTCGAACAGAGGACTTTATGTCAAATATAAAAATCTGTCTAATGTTATGCATTGCCTAAGGGATGACAATGCAGAACTAGAGATGACAACCAGCAGAAACACTTGTCTAAATCATATATAATCATTGTATTAGTTGAACTACTACTCTACAGCCATGAATAGAAATAGGAGAAAATAATATTTATATAAATCAACATATAACGATAAAATATAAAAATGTTTGTGATTAACATGTATCTGGAACATTTAAATTGGAAAACCAAAACTTTTTGAATTTATTCAATCATCCTGACGACTCTCACAATATTCACTAGATTTTAAATCGCGAGTTGTATGCAGAGACAGCCGACATCCTTGTAGCACCAAATAAATGAAGATTTCAAGTGTTTCGCTGACAGCGAAACTACTATCTAAAATCTATTAATAGACCAGACACTTTTCTCAACTAGGTCCATTCTTCACCGTTTCTTTTACAGCCCACTGTTTTCAATGATGGAATTCAATTTTTGACCTTCACCTCTGAAAACTGAAACAATATTGTTGGAAATAAATACCAACCCTTACCAATAAATAATCAAGAGGTTTTTCTTAAAAAGCTTCCAGGCCATCGGTGAGTGTGTCCCGAATAAAACAGTCACACCAACCAGCTGCCATTGGCTAGCACCGACAAGTTGACAAACAAAGCAAAACTGGCCATTCGGTTTTTCGTCAACGTGGCATCACTTCCCAGCCAGTTTCCTCATTTACAAAATGTTCATCTACATGATTCTCATAGTCGGATTGTGATATAGCGGTAAATCTTGCATTACATACTGGACAAATCTTCTCTTCTATGTCCTGAGCGGGCTGAACGATGGGACCAGTTTCAGCCTCTTCCGAAGCTTGGTCAGCGCATTCTAGACAATGTTCCAAAAAGAGAGCGTCAGACAGGTGAGGAAATCTCTGTTTACAGACGCCACATTCCCTCGAGCTGGCAGGCAGCGCTTGTTCTTCCGGCACATCTACTACTCGCTGTGTCAACTGATGCGGCTGAGCAGGAAGGTCATGTAGTAAACGGTTTGAATGCTTGTAGCTTTCATTTATTGGAGTTTGTGTATTAAGAGTAGAATGAACTGGGGGAGAATTAACTATTTCGAAAGTTTCTGCTACTGGTTTCATGGTGCCTGGGGCGAGACTGCGTGTTCGCGGCTTTGGTTTAGGCGGTCTCCGATTGCTAGCAACTGGAGACACAGCCATCTTGTCGCGCGGTTCATCAATGACTAGTGGATGCCCTAGGGCGTCACCCCTAGCATATTCTTGTACATTCCCGTATTCATGGTCACTGCGTTCTACAGGAATACGACATTCAGTTCTAATAAGGCTACCGGTGCCCTCAGTTTCCGGATGCCTGTTAATGTAAGTGGACGGATTTTGTGATGCAAGGCTAAGAGTAAAGCCCATGTTAGTGGACGGGCCTGTATGACCAGCCCCTCCATAAGTTTCTGCAGATATGGGACCAGCTTTCCGAATGACTGTAAAAATAAAAAACTGATCTGAACAACAAAAAATTTTCATCTTAAACTGAAAACCACCTTCTCTTGCTCAGACTAAAAACCACCTTCTCTTGCTCAGACTAGAAACCACCTTCTCTTGCTCAGACTAGAAACCACCTTCTCTTGCTCAGACTAGAAACCACCTTCTCTTGCTCTGACTGCCACCAGCAAAGCGTACTCTACTAAGCGATGCTGAATTGACAGAGTGATAAATGAGAAATGGCCTTTACTGTATTTTGTATTATTGCTATCGATGTGGAAATAGATCGTTAATAGCTTATGCTAATGCTATACTTTTCTCAAAAATACTTCAAGTTCATAACACGAAACAAACTATCGAAAAAAATGGGTTTCAACAGATTTAATTATCTAACATATCATATAAAAGGTTTCCTAAACAGATCCCGTTTATACTAGAGACCCTCATATATATGTTACGAGTGAGAATATCTTTGTCCATGTATAGATGTGGCTGTCAGAGTGAAACCCTGTATTAATCAATGTCTGAAAGCAAATCCTGGACAGATGAAGCTAGCTTAAGTAATTAAATAATAAGAAAATAATTCTAGGCGTTTTACCTTGACCTCTCGAGTCAATAATTTTGGTCAAATTATGTATTTCTCGATTTTGCTGACGAAGTTTTCCTGTGAGCAGTTTGATCTTATCCACGTACTGCGGAAGCTTGGACAGCAGCCGCTGAACGAGCTGTTTTTGAGTTTTGTTTTCTGTAAGTCATAAAAAATAATCTATAATAGAGACATAAATTATAAGCAGGCCTAGCAAACAACAAACCATTGATATTCTTTATCCAGTCTACACTATTCAAACACTTCTGCCGGTTATAAAGGCATAAGATATCTTGACACATTAAACTTCCGAACAAAGTTTGCATACAGATGTACGCACAAGGCCAATCCAAAGGTTAGCTTACCACTGGTGCCTGCTGCCCCAACAACCAACTGTGGCGTACCGTGTAATGGTCGTGACTCGCTTTGGCCTTTTAGTAATCTCATTTGTAATTCCTTATTTTCCTAAAAAACAGAAATCCAGTACAATGCCAACGAAGTAGGAGAAAAACCTTTTTCCCAATGCAGTAAAACAAAAAGTGGCATAAAAGACCATAGAAAGCAGAACTTCATAGGGTGGTGACTAGAACAAACACGATACATACCTGCTTGGCCTTGTCAAGTTCTTTCTGCAGCTCGGACATCTGCGATTTCGTGATACGGTGCTCTGATTGCTCGTCAGCTAGTTTCTTCTCCAGTTGTTCGAGCTAGACAATCAACAAGTATCGTATTTAGCCAAATTCACTCTTTATTGTCATTATTTTTAAAATTATTACTAAATAACAACACAAAAAACTAATTTAATAACCCAGAAACAGAATAATAGCTCTTACTTGTACTTTGAGTATACCAGTTCCCTTTGATGTTTCTGTGTATTGAGGATGTATGCTTCCTCCGTCTCCAGTTAATCTAGTGCCGTGTGTAGGTTTTTGTGCAATGCCAGCACTGGCTCCTGTCTCGCTCATAGTATAGAAGCTAAAAAGAGTGTGCAGTACGTGTAATGTACAAATTTCACTAATAGTACAGAAGCTAAAAGGAGCGTATAGTACACATAATGTACAAATCTCACTAATAGTACAGAAACCCTTTAGCTCAAAAAGGAGTGTGCAGTACATGCGATGCAGAATTGCATCTGGCAACATCTCAGTGCAGTATCTACATGTAGTTAAATAAGATAGAATGAGCTACCAAATCTTATGGAGAAAAAGAATTGTGTTTATCAACTAAATAACTTGGCAACTACACAAGAATAAATAAAGTCATCGTGACTTGATCATTAGTAACTAGAGAGTCTCCCAGCCTGTTTACTCCGAGGTGTTACTCGTGACTTGATCATTAGTAACTAGAGAGTCTCCCAGCCTGTTTACTCCAGAGGGGTTACATAACCAATACTCTTCAATGTAATGCATGGACATTGTTATTGCTGCAAGATCCATCACTCAATACATCATCTACATATTAGATATAAAAGCAAATAAATCTGCAAACCTTGCATTTACATAGCATTTGCATTTACAAAACACTCGTAAATAGCCATTAAACTAGGTTCGCTGTAGCCGGTGCCACATTTCTGTCACTGGGTGGAACTAGTGGAGACCCGTGACGAAATGAGCTAATGAATTGCAAGGCTTTGTGTCACGAGCTAATAGCCAGCCGGTCAGTCGCTCATTGATCGGTTGACCAGTTATTATCTACTGAATGAGCTATGAGCGCAGAGATTATATACGAATAAAAGCTATTAATAGAAGTGGTACACAGTAACAAGCCCATGTCAGAAATAGAATGACAATTATACAACCATCAAAAACAAATTTTTTCAATTTTGATCTGAATGTATAAATTCATTTACATAATAATACAAAAATAATAAAACAATAAACAATGAAAAGTGCTAGGAATAAAAATAGAGAAATTGCAATGTGCAAAGCTTCAAGACAGCTACCCAATAATCAACCTATAAGACAAAGCAGCAAGTCCTCACTGAAAGTGAAAACATTCTGCGTTCACGAAGAATCATACAAGCATGTGGTCTATATGAATCATTCATAGTTTGTCATGGCATTTACAAATATTTTTGCGGATTTCCCGATAGGGAAATGATTAGGGAGGGGATTAAAAATAGTTCTCCCATATGAGTTCAGTTCAATTGATAGGAATGCATTTGATACAATTTTCCACTTTGTTTACGATTAGGTAACGATCATAATAAGGATCATTGACTTTTCAGTACAGGAATGGCTAAAGATGGGTTTTCAAGGAAGGGATTTTCATATGCTATTTGACTGTCAAACCTAACAGTACCTGTTTTTGTGTATTGTAATAGTTCATTTATTTGTGTTTTTAGTCCAATAAAAATCATAAAAGAGAAGGCAGCAATGCAATAACAAATTGCGCTCTGAATATAGGCCTACATTCCTTTTGAAAAAAAATTGTTTTTATACCATCAACATAACGGGAATAAAATACATTAAAGAAACTGGTAACTTGAAAGAAGATCTGTTATTGATCAATAACAGCTCATGATTATATATATATATATATATATATATATACATATATATGCGCAAGAAATAACAAACTAGTGAGAGATTGGTAGGGCCCAGTGTTGGGAATAGTGATTCAGTATTTGTAAATGAGGCCTAAGTACCACAGAGAACACAATGATGAAGTGGGGGGGGGGGTAAAGGAAAGTCCATTATTTGATATGGTGAATATAGAGGCTAACTAGAATATTATATTATTAATGTAATAGTCACAGTGGTTTGTGTAATTAATCTAGTACCATTGAGATAGTATAGAGTATTAATAGCTAACTACTGATCCATGTACTGTCCTAACTCAATTTTTGACCATAGCGATCTGTTCAAAAAGCGATCTGTTCAAAATATTCAATTATTTTTTCGCTATAGCTAATGTACGTAAATAATAAAAATTCAAAAAGATTTTCAAGATTTTTTATTATTTTCGCCATAAACTGTGTGAACACATTCAACAAGAACAGGTAATATGACAAATGCAGAAATTGTCTCAGGAGTATCTATTAATGGACTAGACAATGTTGGGAAATATATTGCTTTGTCTCTAGCAATTTTATACCTTGTTCTCTAAACTTGAAGTCTTGTAACACTGTCTTGTGTATGATAAATAAAAAAGTGTTGAAACAGGGCATATAGTTTTATTTTATTAAATATGTACTATTTAAGATCATGAAAAAACCATGTATAACCAAAAATATATGTTCTATTTTTACCAACTTTAACACGAACATTAAAGCAGCAAAGGCCTACATTAAACTATAACTGTCGCGTACAACTTTTATCGTATTTTTGTTAGGAAAATCGGACACGCTGATTTCGATTTTGTACTCAAAATAAAGATTGATTTACCAACTTCCAAAGTAATGAAAGCTTTATTTATAGCGTCTTAATATCGGTCTCGAAAACAACACGAACGGCATAACAAGCTCCGCCCATAAATATGTGACGCACGCTAGCTTTTTAGATACGGAAGTCAGGGATGTTTAGTCTGATTTAGAATAATAGAGATGGGTGTCTTAAAACCCATTATTATTTGAATTCAGCCTGTAAAATAGTATCAGACTTATGACAGGTAGATATACTATTTAAAATTGCTCGTAGCTTGTTACAAGATGTTTAATAAGCTGAATGCAGAGAAAAATGAGCTCAAAAAGCACAATTTTATCACAAGCTAGCGCTGTTATCGCGCTTTTTTGAGCTCACTTTTAAATACGCCATGCTAAATAGCTTATCTACCTTTCAGAAAACACTGCGGTTATTTTGAAAGCTGAATTTAGATAATAATGGGTTTTAAGACACCCATCTCTTATCATTCTAAATCGGACTAAACATCCTTAACTACCGTTCCTAAAAAGCTAGCGTACATCACATATTTATGGGCAGAGATTGTTGTGCCGATCGTGTTATTTCCAAGACGAATATTGAAACGCTTTTAAAAAGCCTTCATGACTTTGAAAGTTAATGGACCAATCTTTATTTTGAGTGCAAAACCAGAATCCGCATGCCGGATTTACCTAGAAAATACGATAAAAGTTGTACGTGGCAGTTACGGTTTAAGGTTCCAGTCTACAACGATTCCAACGAGTAGACCAGTACATCCTAGTAAAGTTCGTGCCAAATAAAAAAAGTGCATTTGTCTTTTATTTTTACCAATTTGAACAAAAAAATTTATAAGCCTCATAGGAGATGAGAGGATATGGTCAGAAACTTAATTTTTTGCAACTCTGAAGTGTAAAAAGTCTCAAACTTTTTGGTCGAAATACAATTTGGTTGAGAACAGAGATGGTTGAAAGCTGATGTATGACTGACTGCATATAAACAGCTTTTTTGCATAAGTACAAAGCTAGACCATATACTAGGGTACAAAATAACAACTATTTATTTCATATTTGAAATGAAGAACATTTACAAAAAGTAACAATGTCAACTTTATTTCACCATTGCACTAACCAATAGACAAAAGGTTTTATCACCTCGTGTGCGAATTACATGAACAAAAACAGTGCCAGCTTGCAAATTAATTGAGAGAATATAACTCGGTACGTGATGAATTTTCGACCTTTTGTAATCGCAAACGAGATCTATTCAACTACAAGTTTTTAGACAAAAAATGTGTGAATCCTCAACAGTACAACAAAGTAAACATTAAATTGAAACGGAGCATTTTAAATGGAAATACCACTTAAAAAGATATGAGGGTTAGAACATTTTTATGAAATACTACATAGCAAGCTGTGTGAGAATAAAAAGCATAGATGAAAAATGCCTATTTCACTTCAAGCGGCGCCTAAATAAATTTCACTCTACCGTTATGGGGTCACTTCTCAATGATAAAAACAACTGCTAGGGTCACTACACAAAGATGAAAACAGTTGATATTGGATTTGTCATAAAACGTAGATATCATTTTCCTATAGCATTGATCGAAATACAATTCAACTCGGATTTATTTTCAAGGACTTTCCGGTAATCCGACTAGTGACCCAAAACCATAGGAAAAACTGATATTAGCGGTACTGACTCGTAATACAATCCATCACGACTGCCTTTACTGCAAGCAGCTACAACCGATTTTATATAAGAACTTACCTTACAATCCATCACGACTGCCCTTACTGCAAGCAGCTACAACCGATTTCATATAAAAACTTACCTTTATAAAGGGATCTCCATGTCCGCTTTGATTGTGAAATGTGTTTATAGGTCTAGATATATAGAATGCTCCGACTGCGAGTACTGCGTCAGTCATCTAGCTGGTATACAGAGCCTCAGGTAACTGTGATACAGCCAAATATATATATATATATGCAAGAGAGTGTTTGAGAAACGATAACTCGTTGAGATAACAATTTATCAGTAGGAAGAGACTAAAGCTTAACGATATGCTGATTTTAGAGTTTGGTGGCAATCTTGAAGATAGATGATTTGAAAATCGCCACCATTTAAAGCGATATCACCAACCGTATAAATAATATAATCTCGGAATGGTGATTTATCTCATACCTGATGATTTTCAGAATGAGCGATACTGGAACCAAAGTACATGGGCCTTCCACAAGCACTTATGAAATAAATGTTTCGATCATGCACACAAAACAGTTTCTTAATTAGTTTAAATATACGAAAACACATTAATAAAACTGTACGAGTTTTTTTACATAATACATATCGCGATATATCGCAAATCATCTATTTGGAATATCAAATCAAGTCATTTGATTATAGAAACTAAAGAAGAGACAGGCAGGAGTATTAATAGAAACTATGGTTGGTTAAATCTCAATAATGCGTATCCTGGTACTTTTCAAGGAAACGCAACTCTTCTATATCAGTTGCATCAGGTGTTTTGTAATAACAAGACAAAAATAAAAATAAGTGGCATTAATATGTACAGATTTATATTTTCTTACTAATGGGCCCTTCAACAAGCTGGGCTACACATATGAATGGCATGGGAATACTTGATAGAGCACTTTACATATTTTTAATTAGTAATGCCAATACAAGGTTTGAAATCCAAAACTTATAACCTGGATTTAAAATAATAAAGTAAAAGAATAAAACCGAATGAGTGAGAATAAGGGATTTATAGTTTGATGTATCATTAATACGTTATGACTAAAAGGTTTACACAGTCCAATTGCTAGGCCACATCCTAAAGTTTCTAGTTGATGTTCAGTTTAAACTTTTCGAAAAATTATTTAGAATCATCGTAAATGTAAATTTTGAAATAACAAATTCTTTCTGTAGGTGTCGTCAGCTGCTGAATGATGGGTGCATTAATCATCCACACAACGAACTCATGCTCATTGGGGAATTATGGAGGGGAGTTTAATACTGAACAGGAAAAGCTTCCTTTGAGCATATTCATTGTAATTCTATCATAATAGTGATAGCTTGTTAGTCCAGCAATAGAACAATAATTCTATGTTCATAGACTGATTCATTATCATTCCTTCCATTTTTAGCCTATGTTATCTACTGTATATACCCTTACATGAAGATTCTTTTCCTGTGGACATCTAAAACAGCATTAAGCAAATCTACAACTTACTTTGATGATCAGTCTGAAACTAGTTGCTTATTAACATTTGGACCAAGGATAACTGTTAATGACCAAACAAACATAGATAATTTACAAAGGAGACTGATGGTGACCATGTAAAAATAGAAAGGCCTACCTACCTACAGAAGTCCCCAAATTGTCATATTAATCGTTGCAAGGCCTGCCTCACATAAACCATCTACTGCAGACTCAACATCTTTAACAACTGCACATGCAAGAAGATACCTAGCTTTGATGACTTAAAAGAGACAATTTTCCTATCCTATCTGGAAGAAAATCTCCAGAACAAATGTAATACTTTGAGACTAGAAAACAGCTAACAACTATGGAAAATACCGTACCTGAAGCTGACTGCAGGATTAAACAGCCATAGCTAGAAATGTGGAACTTACAAGAGCATAGAATGTGGTTCTAAAGGAAAAAGCATCAAGCGTGCATTTGATACTACGGTTACCATTAATTCACGTTCGCAGGCTAGCAAAATCGAAAACGGGGAACTTTATTTTTCCCTCCTAGCAAGTACAATATCGCATTGAAGTTGTACAATAAAGCGTTTACGTCTACCGAAAGAAAACTTACACTGTGAATATGAGAGTACATTCCAGAAACAACATCCAATCACGACATAAAGAAACCGTTTGAATGCACAGATAGTGGATCTAATATACCACATGAAACGAAGTCATAATTTAATAAACCATAAAAACATGTTGATCACAGTGCATACATGTCAATCGGGTTTGGTTAAAAACCCAACCTAACCGTCATTTGCTTTTCTTGGCAGAGTTTCAGTTCCAAATCTATGTTAAAGCACATAAATTAAATAATTTTCTTATAATATAGTTCAATACATCAGAGTCTTGGCTTTCGAATGAGCCTATATTCAATACACAAAAAATAGTACAACTATGAAAAACAGGGTGTCAAAAGTATGTCCTGCAATAAAAAAACACTTTGTTGCGGTTCCCACGATGTGATGTCACAATTATTATTTAGTCTTAGGTAGTCGATCCCTTTCACTGCCACTGAGGCTGCGCTTTTCTGCGACAATCTGTATTGTTTAACCCAAAGAGCGCTAATAATAAACTAGGATTCTAGATAATCAACAATGCCCAGGGATGTGCTAACGGCCGACCAATACAAACACATGTTCTGGGTTAATTATGCTTCAATAAATATACTGTCGTTGATGAAGGTAGCGAAACCACATCGATTAAATTGTGACCTGGAGATGTGTGGCCCTAGGACTATACGTCAATCGCACGTTCGCGAGTTCACGCAATGCTTGAAATTAATTAGTCTCAGTTGTGCCCCTCAACATCACAATAAAATGAGAGGGTTAGTGCATAATATCATCTGGAAAACAGTATGGTGCTTGGAATCTGAGTTATTTATCATAGAAATAATCTGCACATGGAGAACTACTGACACTGATTCCTGTCATTTTCATTGGTTCTCTGGAGTTGTCCCACCTTCGCCTGCCACTAGCGTCATTATCCTAGTTGATTAATATAAGCGGTAAGCAATAAAATAGGCGGTAAGAGCACACAACACCGCATATGAAAATTGTGACGCCCTAATTTTCGAGTCTATGCCATTGAAAATTTCTGCAATAGAGCTCTGAGGAAATCCTATAAACACCAACCAACGTCTGTCTCACCATGTCAAACAATAGCTCGTTCGAAAGCCAAGACTCTGATGTATTGAAATATATGATAAAAAAATTATGTAATTGATGTTTTAAGTATCTGAATCAAATAGTCTCAAACTTTCTTTTAGAGCTCTGATTTGCTCAAGATCTGAGATGCTCGCAAATTGAGGTCAGTCCATACTCGAAGTATATTATAACACATTCTATTAAGCCGCATCAAAATGAATTCCTTTAAACCATCATGACAGACAAGAATAGCATTTTTTGGCACATACATATTCCATGAAACCGTGTCTTTGGAAGTAAAACTATGAAACAAACAAACAAAACAAAAGTTAACTTTGATCGTTTGGCACTATCAATATTTGCAAACTGTACTTGCATTAATTGATTGATTAACATATTTGAACAAGAATTAGCTGAAGAAATGAACATGTCATAACTAAATACTATGGTCTCTTGACACTCATATTCCAATCACAAACAAAATGAGAGAGCATAATGGTGTAAATAACCCTTTAAGCCACAAAGATGTGATCATTGCTACTGTTGCGCGGATTTATTGAAAACTGCAGTCCAGCTCAAATGTTATCCAATGATAGCATACCATGGAAACTGGTAAGAGTTCCTCCTAGCTTCAAAGTGCTGTTCTGCGCTTGAATTGGTCAATTCAAACTCCTCTAGTAGATTGCTGTAATTTAGAAATCTATTTCCTTGGATCATGTTCAAGGATGCATCACTAGGATAATGAGCCAAGTTTGATAAAATAAGTCATAACAGTACCATTTTGTCATTCCTTCTGTTCTGCTAGTATGCAGGAGATAGATGTTAGGCTGACATTGTGGTATCAACTATTGGTTCGACAATGGCTCTAATTGTGAACACTCATAATGAACCAACATCGATAACCGAAATTAACCAATCATTGAGCCTGAGACTCTGTGTTTGCGTTTCTGATTGGATCATTTTCATAATTTTAATGGGTTACTTAGTTCTATATGTATTAAAGGTAACTATTGATTGAAGCAATTAAGCAATGGCGCAGACGACAGCAGCGTTGTTACACCACATTCTGGTACACGGTATTGAGTGCGCCATTTGAAAACAATATGTAGTTAATGGCTGGTTTACAGTGTATCGTCATATGTCAGCTTTGCCCTCTTGGCGTTCATTGATCGACTATGTAAATCAATGGCATCGTCACAGCAGCGCGGATATGTCGGGTTAAATTGCAGCTGTCACACTTTCCTGATAGTTCGCCAAGCATCAACGACAGCTTGTACAATGTGCCCAACTTCGGCGATGATGATTGGCTATCGTAGATTGCTTGAACTATACTTTCGTTCATAACAGTTGCTACAGTACTAGTATTAGTATTTCATTGTTTCCATGGCAGCATTGTATAATGAGAATGTTGTACCGCGGACTATTGATTGATGTAAACGCGAAAGAGTTTGCGATACTGTGAACGTTGTTATTACAGACGATTACAGAAGTGTTGTGTGAGTAACCCAGCCATGCGGAGATATGGTATTAATCAGCCTTTTGAGTGTGTCACCAGTCAGGCAAGAATGAGCGAACCACAAATGACTGATCCCCAAATGGCCACCTTTGCTTTTCAAGTAGTAGTTTTGTCAACACAAATGTGCCTTTTTTCGGTAACCATATTTGAAGGCACAGACATTCGTTAGGAAAAACGTAAAAAATAGCAACGCTACTTTGTCGCGATAGAATTCAAGCTAAGAAATATCAGCCAACGGGAATAGAGCTCTGGTGAGAAAAGCCTTAAGGTAGGGCCACACGAGACAAAATTCTCACGAAATCGGCGAAATTTGGACGGAACGATTCGGACGAATCGACATTTGGACGAATTCGTTCATCGTTGGTTGCGCACGATGAACGAATCCTGAATTGGACGAAACGTCAGAAATTCCTACGAATCATTGTTTGATTGGTCGGTTGAAAAGGTTAGTTGAATGTTGAAGGTCGTTTTCTTTGGCGCATATCCAGAAAGAAATAAGAGAGAGATTTTAGTCTGATTTTAGTCTGTACTGAAGCAAATGATTGAAACGGAATCGGATTCAAGTTATCACCGCGTTCTGATTGGCTAGTTGAAAGTTAGTTTCGTACGAATCCGTGGTGGAGAAACTCCGTGTGGCAGGTCAGAAATTTCGTACAAATGGAATTTCCCAGATTAGTTGAAATTACACGATAAGTGTGGCCCTACCTTTAGTGCATTCATAGGGATTAGTTAAAATGTAGCTTTCTATTAGTGGCTCTAGAAAGTTCTGCCAGTTGTCCCTTTCGAGTGATTCACGTAACAAAGATGTTAAATTAACCAAGCTGGAAGTGAATTTGGTTACGCCTTATCATAGTCATATGCTTTATTCAAACAAGTTCTGATTTCATACCCGTAGTTACCATTACAAAGCAAATATGGTTTTTACACAGCTTGTAGTTTGATCTCTATAGAGCAACAATGACACTTACTAAGCAAAATTGATCATGAACAGTCTAAAACAACTTGTGGTTTGTTTGCATCATCGCAAGCAATCAAGGGTGACCTTTGGGAAGAGGATGATTCATGGACTTTTCCTATTGAGAGACCTACCTCACCTAGTCTTCAAATAATGCTAATCATGTAATGTGTGATGTGATTAGTAGCCTTTGTTGTCAAGAAACATTCTATTCTTCAATATTCTAGGCATATTGCTGTGCTGGTTACTAGTGATATCTCAACTAAAAATTGTAGGTGGCCCATATGGTATGGCAAGCCTGTTTCTAAAGTATTTGAAAGGGCAAAGCGCAAGCCTATTAATAGCTTGGCTTTTGTTCAAAACTAATAGTAGCACAGTAAAAATGTAAGGAGTGTTTTGACACTGGCATCTATCTAGCTAAACATTGACTTAGTAAAGGAGTTCACTAGGGGAAACGTTTCTTCCCCGTGATCATACGACTACATGTACTATTATTTAGAAAACAAGACAAGTTAGATAAGACAACGGAAAGGGTCCGATTAAAGGGTAAATAATGTAATACACATATAATAGTTCATGTCTGTCTGGCTAAAAAGTGCTGACTTTTGGACCTCCATGTAATGTTTGCCGTAACCGAGTGAAACAGCCGTTTCATCGCTTTTTATAAATTTTACATAGAAATGGCGAGACTCGTCTTATCAATGATATACAGCCCCCCATGGGGAGCTGTATATTATTGGTCTCATTTTTGACTTTTTACTTTCCACTCTATTGATTTGAAGGTATACTAAGCTGTATATTTATTTATAGACTTTTACGTATAAAGCATGTCCTTCTATATCCCTCCCAATAAGAAAGATTTGGCTATCAAGACTAAGTCTAACCTAACTCGTCACTCAGTCAAAAACCTAAAGCTATCTCACGAGCACAGTAAACGATAGTACTCACTGTTGCTGTACTTTTGTGAAGTCCTTCGATGTAAACTTGATACTAGTCGGAAGCTGGTACTACTACGGTCCTTTTTAGTTGAGCATTTGAAGATCGTAGCAAGCAGCGTTCCGTCCCTCAGCTGATCAATGAATCAGGTAATCCTACTAGAAGAAAACATAAATGACTTGCTCCAAGTTTCTTAGCCGGTATGCTTGTTTGCAGATGATCCTCAGGTTTATAGGGCTGATGGTAATATGTTGCAACAATTTAGTGATCGGGCTGATAAATGGGGCTGATCGGGAAATAAACTTTAATACCTCTTTAATGCCCTACCTAAATGTTTTTTTATTAAAGTTATGGGCAAACATTTGGCAGACCTTCAATTCTTTTCAAATGGTCATGTTTGAAAAGGTTTCTTATCTTAGGTTTCCCCACACCCCTATTTGGAAATCATTTTGCAAGAGGACATGAAATGGGACTTCCATAACGATGCTATTGTTTGCTACCAGAGTGTAGCTATGCTCAGCAGAGTTTTAAGATGTGCAGATATGCAAACAAGGAAAATGCTTAATTTAGTACATTAGAAAAGTACATATTTTTCTTTTCATGTATTGAATTTGCATCTCCATCATGGAATCCCTATCAAACAAGCATGTTAAAAAGCTAGAAAAAGTTCAAAATCAGGTCTTGCGTTTATATTCAGATCGAAAGGTCGTGTTAGTTTTACGAAAATGAGAAAAGAGACAGGTTTTCAATCACGATCAAAACGGAACAAAACTGCCAGACACAAACTACCTTAAAACCTCTATTTGAGCGCCACGGCGCTCTACCTTTCTGCCCTTTCTCAATAGTGGGGGTCAATTGGCATTCAATTAGAGGGTGGGGTGTATTTTTCAAATCAAATGGCTTGTCAGAATTCTGGGAAGATAATTTTAGCCCCTTACAAGCGAAGTGAGTGTCGCTTATATTTGGCCCTCTTATTTCGGTGGAGCGATATTAACCCTTTTGGATGCAATAAATCTGCTAACTTACCTCCAACTTGTCAAATATCTCTTGATAAATATGCATTGAGAAACTGAGAAATATCTCTACCAGTTGATATCTATTGCTTGCAATCAACCTGCGATGATACTATAGCCTGTGTCCTGCCTGCTTTGCTATCTGTTTGAACTTTTAATTTTCAATTCTAAATTTGAAAAATGTTTTATTTTATATTTATATTTAACAATGTTGCATAAAAGCTCATTGCACTCATTGATATGTTTGCTACAGTTTGCAGCCAAAACTGGCTTTTTATGTGCAATAGAAGATGAGTTATTAGTGTCGATCAATTGTAGGATCAGATTACCACAATGATGCTATCAAATTATACGCTATATATCTGCAAATTTGTAAGTTATATAAAAATAATTTATCAAATGCTACAAATAAATATTCATGAACAAGTGACATAAACGCAACATACTTATAGGTATTACATGCAGAAACAAAAATTAACATTTTCAAAACAAAAATATTTATATTGTTTGCTCGGATTGCTGCGTTCTAACTGTTGCTTTCGATGGACCGAACATCTTTTGGTTGTCCAATACATTCTACAGTGTCTTCTGACCTCAACTCTTTTTCCGCACTGCTGAACTAGTCGATATTAGCGTCTAAACAATTTTTTGGCAGAGCAAAACTTTTGCGCGTTGCATTTGGCACAAATGTAACGCGCAAAGGTTTTGCCGCATAGAAAGACACATATACGCCTTTTAAAAAAACTTGTAAATTCTACCAATCCTTCTGACCTAGAACTATAAGAAAACTGAGATCTTATAGATATGCTTATTTTAAAGGTTGACTTGCAACAAAATTCATGTTACAGTTATTTGGTATCAAAAGATTCATCATGTCTTACTCTGCTGTGTTGTAGGTGCAAAATATGTGGAAATGTGATTACAAGCTCTTAAAAGCTCAAAAACGAAAAGCCGCCATAGATTGGAATCTCTTTATTTCTCTGACGTAGTCATGACAGTTGGGTTATTGTCTTGTCATGTGATGTTCTCACGTGAATTGAAAGGCCAATAAAAAGCTCAATATAAAATTATCGTAGTACTAGTTTATGACAAACACTTCGGGTTTTACCGAAGACCCCGTATCAAATATAGATGCTCGCTACTTTACAGTTTTCTTTCGGCTTTGACTAATCGTCAAGTCTTAATCTGATCCCCTGACCCAATACTTCGAAAATTTTGCAGCACTTTTCGATTATCACAGGTAACCAACAGGCTCATCATGATTATCAGACAAGGATATGTACTCATTCGAGCTAAGGTTAAAAAGTTTAACGATTTTTTACGGTAAGTTATAAGATATCAGTGCTAAAAGAGACAGCATTACAATGACGATAAAACAGACGCGTAAGAACAATAGACATGGTTTTATTGAATGCGTGAAGTATATTTGTGAAAATATTTCGACGAATGAGATTGCATGAAAGTGTAAACAGAAACCATCCTGTAACAAGTACGTCCCATTTGAGCCGTTTTGGAAAGCGAATCCAAACTACTGCGGTCTCATGTGGCTGCGATTAACTGTTCGTTTTTTAGCTTTTAAGAGCTTGTAATCACATTTCCACATATTTTGCACCTACAACACAACAGAGTAAGACATAGTGAATTTTTTTCATATCAAATAACTGTGATGCGAATTTTATTGCAAGTCAACCTTTAAAAGAGTAAAAATATAAAAAATTACAAGATGAATATTTTTTTAATTTTCAAGTTGGAATTATGTTTCTCCAGTTTTGTAATGCACAGCGTGCAATCTTTGTAGAAAAATCTTATCTTAATCAGGGAATCCAGTTATAATTTATATGCTTTGTAAAATGGTATCATCAGATGTCATGAACTCTTTTACATAATTCACTGGCAGCAAAACATGTGCACAAAAAAATCTATTTTTTATATTGTTATTGGAAGCTGGGTAATAAAAATGGAAGATTTTATTTTCAAGTTGGTAATTCTTACATTAAAACAGTTTTTATTTTAATTTTCTTGAATTATATAGGTGCTACGTGCTATCAACTTATTAATATCATCCAATTGATACTATATTATAACAAGGCTTGACTCCAACTTGAAACATATTTCCTGATTTGCCAGCCACTGTGAACAGTTAACTGCATTGGTGAATGTATTGAACATCTATCAGTAGTGAAACATGGCAGGTTAGAATTAAGCCACCAGCTCAACGCTGTCACAAAGCTAGCCCACGCAGTTCACTTCACATTATCCAGATACATTTCTCATCTAAAGTGTTATATAAATTGAACTGTTATGAAAGTAACATGTGTTTATTTACCGCTCATATAATATTTAGAATGCTGCCTACGCCTTTGGCAGCAATAGTACACACCTTATATATCCCTTTTCCAAAAGATTATTGAGCACTGTAGAGATATATCTGCTGCTAATCTGCTGCTAATCCAGCATTCATCATTCCATCAGTTTGCCTCATTTTTAGCAAGTACAGTGAAACATGGATAACTCAAACTTCACGGGACCGAGCGAAAGTGTTTGAGTTATCAGAGCGTTCAAGTTATTAGAGCACAGTCACAAGTGAATGTATTTATCAATAGATACATATACAAACTACATGTATATATAAAACTAAAGTATAGGTTGTTTGTTGTAAGTTGAAGGGCATCCGATGTAGAGTTTTAAAGTATTTATCTGAAAGTATAGATAGTTTTATACACTTGAGATTTGTGTGTTGTTTTAGGTGATGTGACTGCCAGCACATTTTCAGATTAAAATTGGCAAAACCTAATCGCGGTTAAAACGCTCAGAAGACATTTTTTCTTCTGAGTGTTTTACTCGAGATCAATTTTGCCAATTTTAATCTTAAAGCGTCTTGTCAGTCACATCACCTAAAACTGCAAACAAATCTCAGCCCAATAGAAAAATATCTATTCTTTCTGATAATTTTTAAAACTGGACATAAGTAAACATTTATGACCAATGCAAAAAAGCATGCTTTACATCTGATCAGTTGTTTCATTTGAAAAACTTATCGAGTGTAGTCTGTGACAAGGTATTTTTTGACAAAGATCATCAGTGTGACTTATTGTAGAAATAGATTTTAAACAGTTATTATAGTCCTTGTTGGCCTTTTCTAACAAAATTGGTCCATCGATAGGTACGCCTTCGCTACGCACTTGTCTAAACCAAGTCAATAATACACCATCCAAATCATCGTGTGACGTTGAACGATCTCTTAGCCTTGACGAATTTTGGTCACATAACGATCTTATTTTTTCTTTTTGTTTAATCCATGTTGACACTGTACTTTTTGGAAGATTTTCTCTTTTTGATGATGCTGATAGCTTTAGTCCTGCTTCGATTTCCTCGAGTACTTTAAGTTTGTCAGAAGGTTTCTACGCTTTTCTTTGCTTGCGTGATGCCATCGTAAAGCGGATGTCATTTGTAGCGGACGCCAAGCCACGAGCCTATTTGTGACATTTTATCTTTATGTATCCGCATATAATCACTGTTACAATATGTATTTTGCATGCTGTGTCTATCTTTATTAATTTTTTATCGCTAATACCTTCCAACGTTTATAGCTTGGCCGTAACTAAGCGAACGTCTTAGCGACCCTATTAATCATTTTTATACGATTTCTTTTTCGGTTCCATTATACGGTACAGGGGAAATTATATTATACACTGTACGCGTATAAAAAGTGCTTTCGTTAAGAAAGCAGAGTAGTCTCAGCTCCGCGACTAGTAGAAACTCCTTCGAAATAAATTGAACAGAAACCATGTTTGTGAATTCGGCAAAAAATTGTTCGAGTTAATGGTGCCGAGGTTGAGTTATATAAAACCCTTTAACATTGCGTAGGAACAGACCAAGCAAATCCATTCGAGTTAACCATGTGTTCGTTATATCCTAGGGCGAGTTATCCATGTTTCATTCACTGTATAATGATGGCTAGAGATAGCTTTTAGGTTATCTTTAGATTAGAAGATAAAGTTAAACTCGGATAACTTGCCCTCAGATAGCTCGAATGCATGGTTAACTCGAACGGATTTGTTTGGTCCGTTCCCATGCAATGATAAAATGCTTTAGATAACTCGATCTTAACATTATTAACTCGAACAGTTTTTAGCCCAACTGCTACCGAGGCGGTTGTTATCATTTCAGAATATCACTTTCTTTCAAGCCATAGAGATAAACATCAACAGTTAGTAGTTCTTAGGCGTCGTTATTACCATCATCGGAAAAATATTTTCGTTAACAACTTTTCTAAAGATTTGCAAAAAATCAAATTTTACCAAACATGCTTTTTGCGATGGCCCTTCGAGAGCAAGCAAAAGCGAGGTAACCTTTGAATAAACTTAAAGTAAAATCGGCAAAATTGATCTTGGTTAAAATGCTCAAGAAAAAAAGATGTCTTTTTTCTGAGCGTTTTAACCGCGATCAAGCTTTGCCAATTTTAACCTGAGAATGTCCTGGCAGTCACATCACCTAAAACAACAAATCTCAAGTTATTGAAAAATATCTATAGGCCTACTTTTTGATAAAATTTGTAAAACTTGACGTGAGAGGCCCTTTAACTTGCAACAAGCAATCTATGCTTTTGATTTATATATAGTTTGTTTATGTACATGTATCTACTGATGAATACATGCACTTGTGACAGTGCTCTGATAACTTGAACACTCTGATAACTCGAACACTTTCACTCGGCCCCGTGAAGTTTGAGTTATCCGAGTTTTACTGTAATTGCATTTTCAAATACTACTCTCGGCACCGCGTGTAAGTGCACCTGCGACACGAACGATTATTATGTACGGTAGCTATTGTTTTAGCCCTCCCAAACCTAGTAGTGTTTACGCATAGGCTAATAACGATTCCACTAAAGGTTTTTGTTTCACTTTTTGTGGTTGGTAAGACAACTTCCAACAAACAAACTTATGGATGAACTTAGACATAAATTTTAGTAGATTTTATCAGAAAGTATCTGGTATTTCTTTATGATTTGTGATTGATTTGGATGTCTAAGGTGATCTGAATGTCTGGATGTTTCAAGATTATAATTGAAAAAACTTGATTGCAGTGAAAATACTCAGAAGAAAAATATCATATGGGCTAAATGACTTCAATAGTTGTTGTCTTTGCTATAATAGATGATATTGGCTATTGCGTTCAAATTGCAGCGTTATGCGTCTCTTCGTCGGTCTCTTTGCGACTATAGATGTCATAATCGCATTTTCGCTTGATCTTAGATTTTCACTATCTAATCTAATCTGAAGCTATGATAATAATAATAATAATAATAACAATAATAATGGGAATACAGTAGAGAAGCTGGCATGTAGCTATCGATGCCTGCATGCTGGCAATAGTTAACCATCTTTTTAACCCGAGGTCATAACCCCAGTTGGAAAGTATTGTTATCTTCCTTACACTGTAAGCTCATTGACTGCTAACAAACCTGTTTTAAAGCACATAAATGACATGATTTTTTTATCATATATTTCAATACATCAGTCTTGGCTTTCGAATAAGCCATTGTTTGACATGAAGAGACAGACATTGGTTGGTGTTTATAGGATTTCCCCAGAGTTCTACCGCAAAAATGTTCAATGGTATAGGCTCGAAAATTGTGATGTCACAATTTTCATAATCGGTGTTGTGTGCTCTTACCGCTTATTTTATTGCTTACCGCTTATATCTATCAACTACGATAATGAGGTTAGTGGCAGACGAAGGTAGGACAACTCCAGAGAACCAATGAAGATGACAAAGGAATCAGTGTCATTAGTTCTCCATGTACAGATTATTTCTATGATAAATAACTCAGATTCCAAGCACCATACTATGTTTTCCAGATGATATTATGCCCTAGCCCTCTCATTTTATTGTGATGTTGAGGGGCACGACTGAAACTAATTAATTTCAAGCATTGCGTGATTTTGCGAAAGTGCGATTGACATATAGTCTTAGGGCCACGCAACTGCAGGTCACAATTTAATCGATGTGATTTTATTACTTTTGGTAATGACAGTATATTTATTGAAGCATAATTAATTAACCTTGAACATGTGTTTGTATTTGTCAGGCGTTAGTTTGATATCCAGGCATTGTTGATTATCTAGAATCCTAGTTTATTATAAGCGCTCTCTAGGTTTAACAACACCGATTGTCACAGAAAAGCGCAGCCTCAATGGCAGCAAAAGGGATTGACTACCTAAGGCTAAATAATAATTATGACATCACATTGTGGAAACCACAACCAAGTGTTTTTTATTGCAAGACATTCTTTTGACACCATGTTTTTCATAGTTCTATTATCCTTTGTGTATTGAATATAGGCTCATTCGAAAGCCAAGACTCTGATGTATCGAAATACATAATAAAAAAGTTATATATAATAATAAAATTATATAATTTATGTGCTTTAAAGAGATAGAGAAAAAATTATTGTAAAAGGGCTTTCGAGTTCTTTACGCATAGGTAGTATTGGACTCGAATGGAAAATATATGAAGTGTTCAGATTTGCATCGCTTACCCTCATGGTTTTTAGAATTATGCAGTAGTTGTTGCGATGGTACGGGATAACTGAGTTGGGTGGGATCCATCAACAGCTGACATGTGCATGGGTTGAAATGGATCAGCAGAAACTGTCTGGCAATCACTCAATATTTTACTGTTATTAAACTATCAGGTGAATGCCTGACGACAAGGCTAATAAAATAATTATCCAAAAGATTGGACTAACTCACCAAGTAAGCTAGTAATTTAAGCTAAATAATAAGCCATGTGTGAAGCCAGCTTAATAAACGTTATATTAGGCTTAATGATCATGCATGCTAGTTAAAGATGTGGTTGCGTCAAATTTGAGTTGATCTAAAAAGAAAGCATTTTTTTTCTCTATCAGTTGATATGTTGTTTGTTGTGTTAGGCAATCTCATTGCCAAGATATTTGAAGATTATAATCGAAAAAATCTGGTCGCCGTAAAAACGCTCAGACCAAAAACATGCCCAGACTTGCCCAAAATGATGTCACGAGTGAATTTATTTGTCAATATATCTCGTATTCACATCGGCTATTTGCGATGAAAGTCTAGTCTAACGTGGCTCTATTGGCATATATTTTATTTTGTAATTGCTCATGTTGGTTAGAATAAAATTTTAAACCCTGCTACAGATACATTATTATGAATGTTTCAAAGGCCTCAAATAACGAAAATTGAAAATTTGTCTTACTCACTTTCTCTAAATGCTGTGTAAACATTTGTGTACCGACTACCAATTCTACCGGTCTACGGTAATTCGGTCAAGTTAACTGTAGAATAAGGTCTTTGTATCAGCACACTTCCTCCGCTACCCACACTAACGATATACAGCCTCCCAAAAGCCCCGCCCACATTATGTCCGTCGCCTATCCTCGGGGCCGGGCTGTACATCATTGCCAACACTGAAAACTAGTTTTTTACTACCTTTGAAAATAATATACATAGGGATAGAGTTTTAAGGATGAAAAATCTGCTGCAAACTGGATTTGAACTCACATTCTCCAGTTCTGCGGACATCCATATACCGTATCCAATTCACTACAATATTCTGCAAATCATGTTTTGCATTATCTTCAACAATATAATTTTATTATATAATTTTTACAAGCAAAAGATTTTCATCTCGGCATAAAGCTTTTATTAAAAATATTCATCAAGTCGTGGCCACTCACATAGTTTTAGCTGATACAATAAAACAAATTCATCTACTGCAACAAACTCAAACAAAACATGGTTTATGCAGCACACATTCAAGTCTCTCTTTCCCCTTTATGGCAGTTTCCACACTGACAAAGCTGCTTCGGCTGGTGGGACGACATAAACATCCTGTAATCAGTAAACCAAATGCAATAAATATATGTCATTCATAGATATGTCATTCTAAAGCGTATCTACTGAAAGCTTTCAAATTGGGAGTTTGATAGATTGCGAGTGTAATTTTAAAAACGAATAAACGTTTAACAAAGGCACAAGTACGCCAAGCCAACGATTCGGAGCTTTGGTTCTGAAAATTAAAGATTTGCATTGATCAATCGATTTTCTTCACTTTTTACAAGTGAAAAGTGAACATCTAATGTCAAATCATAAATCTAATTTACTAGATAAAACCGCCACAGAAAATTTGAAGCAAATGTAGCTAGGAGAACCGATAAAAAACCATAAAACGATGATTAGTGATCGCAAAAAGTTATAATTTTATTAATTAGTACATGTATTAATGAGTACTAAAATATTACCTTTAGTATATTCATCAATCTAAGCCAATGTATCGCTAGGTGCTAAAGATTAAAAAGAAGCTGTCAAGAACTCACTGTACATACGTATCTCGCACGCGCAGGAAATTACATTTTAGCCTCAAATAGGGAAATATAATCTGAATGTAAACTCAACAGGAAACTCGAAAGGAGAGTCAAAGTAAAAGATAAATTTACCTCCATTCTCCGATCTTCCTCCGTAGAACTTTTACTACCTGATGCCAAGAAAACTTGGAGTCACCTTCGCAGTAACTTTACTGCAGTTTTACAATAACATTATTACATGTATGTTGTTCGCCAATAAAACGTGTAGATCGAGTAATTCATTAAAGTAACGATGTTAATTAATTTAGTAAATATCGATGTCCATGCGATTTAATAATAGAGTAAAATCCCGAAATTTGAGATCACAGACAACACGTTTTACGAGTGATAACATTTATTACGGCCTATATAAAAATTTCGCGCTGATGATTGGCTAAGGAAGCGACCTCATATTTATCGCTCGTGGTTTCTTTTCAGATATATTGCTTGTGACGTCACGAAAGAAGCAGCCGCTGGAACGTGAGCTTTTTAAAAGAGGGCCTCATTCAAATGCATATACAGTATCTCTGGACAGGGTTGGTCTACAAAGACAAAAATGGCATCAAATTGTAGCTGATGTTTTAGCCTTTTATGGGTCTTAATTTCATTAAATCGAATTTTTTGACGCGACCACATCTTTAATAGCCAATAGTATTTTGTTAAGCCGCTTTAATCATGAATATTTTGACTGATGTAATAAATATATGCTTAATTAATTACTCTTCACTATGGCCAGTTGAATATGTAGTCTTGTGGGTTAAATTGCCTGTCTGTAGGTCTAGAGGTTCCGAGTTCAAATTCAGTGCTAAGCAGGTTTTTCGTTACCGTATTAAAATTTTGTTGTTATATCTAGACAGAAGAACAACAGATGATAGACAAACACTGAAATCTATATATACAGATGACACCAAGAACCTACTTGCAACCAAATTCGTTCGGCGTATGCCAAAAATTATATATTGGATTAAATCCTACACTTCAAAAGAGTAATTACCGTGCTTGTCACGACCACTAAAAGCAGTATGTAGAAGATAACTCAAAGTTTATGGGTACGCCCAAAGCCGTATAGCTCCACATAGTACGGCGACCAACGGAAGCGTATACAGGAGCTCGCTCGTTTCCAAACAAACAGGCCACGCCTACCATTTTTATACTCAGTTATAATGGAGAGGCTGCAACATTAACCAACCAAAATTACTTCCATTGGCAGTGGCTTCAAAATTGATTGTTGTATCATACACCATTTGAAAGAGGACAAAATTCCCTAAAAGAGACTACAAATGATATTTTTGTATTAAAGTAAAGTGAATGCAAAAAAGTGAGATGTTGAGAGAGAGGTAAGAATATTCCATTAGAGATCAGTATGTCGATCGGGTTTGTTTGGAAACAGGCGCTTTAGTTTCCGGTTTTGGTCACGGGACTCTATGAAGATTTACGGCTCTGGCTATACGACCTAGAATTAAAATAATTCATATTCCATACCCTATTCCACAATAGATACATTTGTGATATTGTGTCTCAAGCAATCCTTTAGGGAACAAGAAGGGAAGCCAAAAACACCCCAAATTAAGTCAAATCTTTCGGATTTGGGATACCCATAGATAAAGGCCCATTAATCGCACTATTGAGTACGTATTTCAACAAAACCTATTGCCAGCTTTCATGGCTTACGTGATGCAAACTTCCTCAATGACTTTTATTTCTATCCCCGATAGGTACATGAATCACACAAATACAGGGAAACATTCCCGTCAAATATCTGTAGAACTTTATTTTCCAAGTAAGGAGTTAGGAACTAATTTTGAGTAATCACTTCATGGCTATCTAAGCAGCGGACGGACGACAGCAGCTTTGAGAGATGCACTTCAGATGGACTGCAAACAAAGCCAATGAATTTTGTTTGTTATTATACGCTACCTGCTACTCGCTACTTGCTACATGAAATGATGATCTGTGATTAGCTCTCGTGGTTGTTATTTCTTATTATTTGCCCCGGTTCTTTGAGAAAATGGAGCCTCTTATTGGTTGCCACAACCAAACAAATATTTGAGAACTGAAAGAGTTTAAAGTGTGGTTAAGCTGATTTTTCGAAACATTTTAGGCAGACAAAAATAAAATTCTTGGAAATTTCATCATTATATTGAAATTTTGATGAAATTTGTCCAAAATATCAGCCGGTGTGCATTCAGTTTTACTGGTTTGAATAAATAGCAAAAACTTCTTGGCAGTTGAAAATGGTTTGAAATTCATTTTCATTTCTAAAAAGTGTGGATCAAATGCAGAGTAGAGTATGATCCTTGGAGGGTCAACTGCCTAGCTAATCACTCAGTTACCATACCAGCCAGCTGGTTACTGTAGCAACTTAGCAGTAAGTTGTTATAGCAAGTGTAAGTGTAAGTAACTTGTAGTAAGTAGTAGCAGTAAATTACTGCTAGAACTAGGATAACTGAATCATAGAAGGTGGTAGAGGAGGGTACACTTTATCTGATCAATAGAAAATCTCATAAAAAGAAAAACACAGTGAATTTATAATGAATAATTATTACCTGTGATAAATATAATAATGTTAGTGAATTGATTTACAAATTTCAAAATTTATCAGCTAAGAACCAACAGAAAATAATATTAGATTTATGCACTTTGGTCTTTAGATAGCTGTATTGGCATCACAATTAAACTGATCAAATGAAATTTCAAAACAGCCAATGGTATTAACTGGTAATTCAGATCAGGCTACAGAGAGATCACGTGGTAAAGTAGCAGCCCAAAATAACCAAGTTTGTGACAAATATTCCTTACAGCATTGACCTGTTCATACCGGATCAACCAGTTTATACTGGATCAACCAGTTTATACGGGATCAACCAGTCCATACTGCATCACCAGTCTATACTGAATTAACTTTATGAGAAGAACAGCGTTTTCAGAACTCATTGATTGTACATTTGACGCACCATTGTCTGTTATATTTGTTTAATACTAAAGTTTAATTGATTTATATTATTATAAGTGATTCTTGTTATCAATTAACATATTTAGTAAAAAAAACTTTCAATTTACGTTCTAGTTTTTGAGGTATTTTTCATCCTTCTTTTAGTGCATGAAAAACAATAGGCGCTACAAATATCGTGGTTAATGGATGTTTATTAAACTAGTGCCAAATATCAGAAGTATGTCTGACATCAACAAACCGTTTGGCAATATAGTGAACCTGTAACTTAAAATAGCATGTACCAAAACAATTTGAATATGGTGAAGGCCTCGCATTGTCCTATCTATGTTAATACCATGAAACTACCGTTACATTTCCGCCTGCTACTGATCTCTAATTGTCTTGTATACTGCTGACTATTAATCATGTTTTTAAGCTTCAATGATTGAGCCGCCCGAATCCTTCGATGTATAAAAACACAGGAAACTATGGAAGTTTGATCATTTAAAGAAATTTTTTAATCTTGAAAAATTTAATAGTATTGAAGAACTGTCGAAGAATACGAAAAGTAAATTTAAAAGATTTCAATTGCTCTAAGGAATTTCCAGTTGAATCTAAAACCATGCATTGTAATTTCTGTTAAGACCATTCATATCATTTTACTATTATAAAATTCATTTAAAACTAAAACATTAAAACTTATTTTAATATATTTATTAGTTTATTTATATAAACCCATCCATGGTTCTTTGACAACCTACCTGTAATTATTTGCTTGAAGGAGTAGCGATGTCTATGATGGATATCTTCAAAACATGAAAACGAAGAGATTGCCTGACTTGTGGTAGACAGAAGTATTTACGGAACCTTACCTAATGAATCTGAATACACATGAAGTTAAATGAAATACCGTGACAGGTTGTCAGTAGAGTCTAAGATTTCATTCATGTTTGTAGCCAGCATTCTAAAAAAGTTTTTTTAATGTCAAACAAGTCTGGCCAAACTGGTAGAGAGTTGTCTACCTTCTACGTTTATAAATATGGAATATGAACGAAGCTATCACCGCTGACTAGGCGCTGAGTGGCTTGTCCACATTTTTCACCCTATTGCTTGCATAATTTGAAATAACAACAAACTCCATCAGTCACTGAATATTATCTTATGACACAAAAAGCATTCTGTACATGTTCTTGATCGCCTGTAATGTTGCTATTTTTGTCTGAGTGAGCACGACTCCTACATTATGTTAACAAGCTCATGTAGACATGCAATACTTTAGCTTGCTCAATGGCTCACACACAATTGGGAAAAATAAAATTGGAATAGCTAAATTATAAAACATGTATGAGGTTTTTGTAAAAATTTCTGACCAGTAGGTCAGGGTTTTAGGTTTGAATCATAAAGTTCAGCCATAACATCATTTTTAACATTTTGTCACATAAGGTTAAAGGTTGACTTGCAACAAAAATCACATTACAGTTATTTGGTATCAAAAGATTCACCATGTCTTACTCTGTTGTGTTGTAAGTGCCAAATACGTGGAAATGTGATTACAAGCTCTTAAAAGCTCAAAAACGAAAAGCCGCCGTAGAATGGAATCTATTTATTTTGATGACGTATAACCACGAAATTTGGTTATCGTCTTGTCACGTATGTTCTCATGTGAATTGAAAGGCCAATACAAAGCTCAATATAAAACTTATCGTAGAACTAGTTCATGACAAACACTTCGGGTTTTACCAAAGACCCCGTATCAAATATAGATGCTCGCTACTTTACAGTTTTCTTTCGGCATTATTCAATCGTCAAGTCGTAATCTGATCATGTGACCCAATACTTCGCAAATAATTTTTGCAGCACTTTTCGATTATCACAGGTGACCAACAAGCTCGTCATGATTATCAGACAATGATATGTACTCCTTCGAGCTAAGGTTAAAAAGTTAAACGAATTTTCATGGTAAGTTATAAGATATCTGTGCTAAAAGTGACAGCATTACAATGACGATGAAACAGACACGTAAGAACAATAGACATGGTTTTATTGAATGTGTGAAGTATATTCATGAAAATATTTCAACGAATAAGGTCGCATGAAAGTGTAAACAGAAACCATCTCCCACAACTACATCACATTTGAGCCGTTCTGGAAAGAGCATCCAAACTACTGCGGTCTCGTGTGGCTGCGATTTTCTGTTCATTTCTGAGCTTTTAAGAGCTTGTAATCACCTTTCCACATATTTTGCACCTACAACACAACAGAGTAAGACATAGTGAATCTTTTCATATCAAATAACGGTAATGTGTATTTTGTTGCAAGTCAACCTTTAAGGCCAGAATGTGAAAGTATATAAGGTGTAAATCATCAGCTAGCCTGTGTTCTACATACTCGTTATTTTAAGTTACATTTTGGTCTCAATTGGCTCAATGACCTGAACGTGGCTCGGTTTTAAAAACTATACAATTTGAAATGTAAGAAAGAGTATGGTTTAAAATAAATGTAAATTAAAAGTCAACTGATCAATTTTATGAAAAACTGTAAAGTAGTAAAGATAGTTATGTAGAAATGTTAAAATAAACAAAATTAGGTGCTTTGTATCCAATACACCTGGAATTCTTAATAGTATTTACTTAGTACAAACTAGATTCTGGTAGTATTGTACTAAAACTAAAGGTTCAAAACAAACTTCACACACTTAGTACAAGAGTCAACTTATCAGTTTCTGTCATTGTAATATTGTTTCAGTTATTTAAAAAGGCAGTTGTACTGGAGTAAGCAGTTGACTCAAGCTAACAACCGTAAGAGACTGTCAACTCAAGCTAACAAGCGTGAGAGACTGTGAACTCAAGCTAACAACCGTGAGAGACTGTGAACTCAAGCTAACAAGCGTGAGAGACTGTGAACTCAAGCTAACAAGCGTGAGAGACTGTGAACTCAAGCTAACAAGCGTGAGAGACTGTGAACTCAAGCTAACAACCGTGAGAGAGACTGTGAACTCAGGCTAACAACCGTGAGAGACTGTGAACTCAAGCTAACAAGTGTGAGAGACTGTGAACTCAAGCTAACAAGCGTGAGAGACTGTGAACTCAAGCTAACAAGCGTGAGAGACTGTGAACTCAAGCTAACAAGCGTGAGAGACTGTGAACTCAAGCTAACAAGCGTGAGAGACTGTGAACTAAAGCTAACAAGCGTGAGAGACTGTGAACTCAAGCTAACAACCGTGAGAGAGACTGTGAACTCAAGCTAACAACTGTGAGAGACTGTGAACTCAAGCTAACAAGCGTGAGAGACTGTGAACTCAAGCTAACAAGCGTGAGAGACTGTGAACTCAAGCTAACAAGCGTGAGAGACTGTGAACTCAAGCTAACAACCGTGAGAGACTGTCGACTCAAGCTAATAACCGTGAGAGACTGTCGACTCAAGCTAACAAGCGTGAGAGACTGTCAACTCAAGCTAACAAGCGTGAGAGACTGTGAACTCAAGCTAACAGCCGTGAGAGACTGTGAAACAAGTTATGATTAATTTTGCATTTTTCTGCTTGTTTCATATATTTAAAAGTTGAAATGCAGATAAACAACAAACAACTGAAAAACAAATAGCATCTGAATGAAATCATGAGAATTTTTGACAAGTTCATGATGTGACTAGCGGGTTAGGGAAACTGCTTTTTACCATGATAGATTTTATGTTGTTCAAATGCTTAAGCTATCATCAAAGACAAAAACTGATGAGATATGAAAATCATTCAAGCATGCAGTTGCTACCGAGCAAAATAGCCTTGAACAAAGATTGGTCCCCTGTCCACTTTTTAAAATTGGTTTCATCGTTATTTTGATATTTTGTGTATCACATCCATGTATGTGTTTTAATACAATGGCATGCAGCTTTTATAAGTAAATTTGTTGCTCTTGCAAATTATAATTTGTGTTTGCTTTAAAGGAGTCTCACTAGGATAAACTTTTCAAGTCCAGCCAGCATTCTTTCCATGTAATCTGTAAACCATCATCTCCATATTTCCTTTCACATCTCCATCTCTGTCTCCCTATCTGTCCTTGTCTATATGTTTTTGTAATAGAGCAAATAGCTGTATGCACAATATGGCAATTTATATTAAATGCAAACCAGTGTTGTCTCTATAATGGTAAAAATAATTGATGTTTTTATAAAGGCTTCAAAAACTTAAATACAAACAAAAGATTTTATGCTGGAATGACCAGGTTTGCTACCCAGAGTTAATACTCCGAAAGAAACACCCACCTGGCTAGGCCCAGACTTGGATATTGTACCCCCAATCACCTAGTTGGTCAATTTGAAATATACACCTTAAACAATGGGAGTTCCCTAGGGGCGCCCAAGTTCCACGCCTCTCCCCATTGAACAGTGTGAAGAAAGCTATGAGAAACACGGGCCCTTTCACTGGCTTGGCTGTGGAAACCCCCCCTAAAGTAGCAAATTCACTGACAGTGCCCCATGGCCTGAAAACCCTCTCTAAAACGTGATTTTGGGCCGAGCCTAATGGGCCTTTTGGAAGGAGTATCAACCCTGGGGTTTGCTAGTAGCGTTAAATGTCTCCTCATATAGCCTACATCCATGTACCTATGCAGTGTGCTCGGAATCATGTCGACGTTTTGCGTTGTAGTGGGAGTTGTATTACTATCACTAGCAAAGTTGCAGTAGAGTAGACAAATCCTACATTAGTTCACAAAATTTTATTGTTTTTGCCCGAGGACCAAAGAAAACACCGCACACATATACCGTCCGACACATACCTATACCCGCAACACCGTTCTTTGTAAAGAAAGGACTTGGACTTTGCTAAAAATACTAGCGATTCGTCAAAACTTGGCATATCCGGCTGAAGATTTCATTGACGCTTAGCCAGTTTTTTATTCTTTATACATTTGCATTTAGTCAGTTTGTTTTTCGGCTTTCCTCACCCAACATTTATTTAATTTTTTTTTATCTATAATGCTATTATCCTAATTGCAAAATCAACTACTATGTTGTGCATAACTTAAATAAATGGTTTAACAAGAGCTAATGCGAATATAATCAACCATCATGACTTTTAAATCTCACACCCACTATAACTTGTTCATCGTCGTGTAAATGTACTTTACGGATCAAACATGCTTAGTCTGGTATTACATTAGTGGAAGTGGAGCTTGTAAGCATTTGATAGTATACATCTTAGTGGAAATCTCTAGTTTTGTTAGATTAATTTCAGGTATAGGCCTACTTGTGTAGTAGCATATTCCTGGTTAGGTTGGTTGCGTCGTCAACAGATGTCTGTTTTTTTTAATGAAAATATTATGTTTTGTTTGTGATTATGTGTAAAAATACAGATGATTAGCTGTTACAATAGTATTAAATGCTCGTGATATTTAATGTTCGTTATCTCGTCAGATCACAAATGTCAGCCCCAGTAGGAGCGTGCGTAATAAAACGAGTGGATTAAAAGCATGCGCTTACTTCAGATTGTAATCACGCTTTGCTGCTGGTTCTGCCTGGCCGGCCAGTTCTTGTCTTGTATTCCTGATATGATCTGACACTTGATACATTACCAATACACATGTGTGTACCTACGATACATATTACATGGTGGCAGCTGGAATTTTAGACCCTGCTATGTTGTTTACATCAGACTTTTTTCTGCCTCTACTTTATGGTTTTGTGGCCTGCTGATGTGACTACCTTAGATTTTCGCAATTAACAGTGGTTTGAAAGCCCTTGGAGAACTCTCTTTTGAGGGTAATGTGTCTGATAATTAAGGAAAGTGGCGGATCTCTATTGAGAATTACTTGCTAGCGATTGATTTGGTACTGATTCCAGACATGAAGGGTGTTGCTCTGCCTGATAATGCTTATGCTAAAAGAGGTCAGGTAGCTATACTGCATAATCGGGCTGGTGAGAAGGCCACAGAGCTATTTAGTCAGTTTGAAGTTGACATGGGCGAAAACAGAGGTGTACTTATTGCTGCATTGTAAAAATTGAAGGTCTACTGTAATTCTAGACGTAATATGCTTTATGAATGGTATGTGTTTTGGTAAATGAATCAAACTGATGATGAGTCTATGGACATGTTTGTCAAATGACTGAAATACAAACTGCCAAGTGTGAATTTGGTACGTTGCGTTATCAAATGCTATTATGTCGAGTCGTGTTTGGATTATCTGCTGTCAAACTAAAAGAACGCTTTTTTAGGAACAGAGCTATCAACCTACAGAATGCTTTAGATGACCTACACACTGTGGAAATCACAAAGCATCAAATGTCCAGATTAACTGCTGTTGACACATCCATAAGTAGTGTACAAATTGACCCTCTTGGATCTTGTGTCAATTCTGTTCAGCATGGCTCAGGTGTTATACCTAAGAAGCCCAAGCCTGGCGAAAAATGCAAATATTGTAGATATAGCCATATTAAAGGCCGATGTCTAGCATACGGAGAGACCTGTAATAACTGCAGGGCTAAAGAATCACTTTGGAAAGTATGCCACAAATTCTAGATCAATGCTGAGAAACAGAATTAACAGTTTGTTTGTTGGCTCGGTAAATACTATCACAAGCATATGTAATCTTAAGTCTGCTAAATCTTAGGTTTTGCCAATGTATGTGAGCCACAAGCAGAAAGTCATTAAGGTCCCATTCAAGAATGATACAAAGGCTGAAACAAACTATCACCTTGAACACCATCCATTCTCTGAAGGCCAAACTTTTACTGACTGCTGTAAAACTTTATGGATACAACTATACCAAGACCGATAATGTTGATGCTGTACAGCTCTCTGTGAGTCACTACAGTATCAGCCATACAGTACACTTTGAAGTAGTTGATGAAAACTTGTCCTCCTCTATTTTAGGCCTAAAAGCTGCTGAGCTGTTTAGATTGATCTGTTGTGTAGATAAAGTGACATGTGGCATCTCAATCTTGGATAAGTTTCCCAATGTGTTCAATTGTATTGGATGTTTAAAAGGTGAGCATGAGAAATGAATTCATGAAACAGCGGAACTTGTTGTGCATCATCCTCAGCGTGTACCTCTTAGCATGATAGATAGAGAAAAAGGAGCGGGATGGAATGGAAGCTTCAGGAGTCATTTCAAAAGTTGACAAACCAACAAGTTAAGTAAGTCGCATGGTATGCGTGGAGAAGAGAGATGGTTCTGTGAGAATATGACTGGATCCAAAAGATCTAAACACAGCTGTAAAGCGTATGCATCACAGAGTACCAACACTAGAGGACAGTGTTTTTTGGTTCAATGGAATGCAGCACTACACTATCATGGACATGAAACATGGATATCGGCATTTGGCACTCACAGAAAAGAGTAGTCTACTGACCACTTTCAACACTCCATATGGTTAATACTGCTTTAACAGGTTTTCTTTTGGCTCCACTCAAGTGCCGAAGTCTTTGAGAAGAAGCCTGAACAGATATTTGGAGACTTACCGGATGTTTCAGTATATTTTAATGACATTATTGTAGCTGAAAAGACACAGCAATAGTATGATAATAATTCCCAAAGATAACTTGCAAAGCTAAAGCAACCAATGTAAATCTAATTCTCAAGAAAATTCAATCAATCTGAGGTGCGATATCCCTATAGGTAACTGTGAACAGCATCTACAACAACACAACAGTTAGTAAAACAGAAGTACATCAACGTTGTACTTCTGTTTTAGTCTCTTTCAATGTAATTCTGTGTTAGTAATTAATCGCTACGAATGCATCAGAAGAACTAATTTTAAATGAGGATTTAGACTGTGGGGTTCCTATAGGAAAATGTGTAAGTGAAATTAATTTGCTCTAAAACATCTGAAAAGCAGACAAGATAGAGTGACAATGTGAAGGCATGTCTGTCATTGGATGGTATCACATGGCATTCAAAAATATCCAACGATGTCTATGCCCTGATTTGGAAAAGATGACTGCAATCAATGCCATACCAGACCTTACTAATTGAGAAGCAATACAGAGGTTCATTGGTGCCCTCAATTCTCTCAAGAGCTTACATACCCAACAGTTTGGCCTGTATGGAACCATTGAAGATACTATTGAGAACTGACAGCCAATAGACCTGGTCAACAAAGTAACAAGAAAGCTTCCAGATTGTTATATGCCTACGCATGTCTGAACCAGTTTTGCAGTACGTTGCACCCTTGGGATACAGTTACCCTGTTATACGATTTTTTCGCCTTACAAAGTTTGATATGATGATTTTTGGACTTTTGTGAAAAGCATGTGAGCGAGAGCAAATATATATTTTTAGTCTTATAAATATATTTACTATAAAATTTTATTCATCCGACATATTTAACTACAAGTATATATATATATATTGAATTCGTTAGCTGTGGAATCGAAAGAAGAAAAAAAATTATTTCCATGACAACAAAGTTAGAGATCATAAATAAATATGAAGAAGATGGTCATATTGTTAATATTGCTAAAGAATATGGCCGCAACCATTGTAACCATTATCAAAAACAAGATGTGTATCAATTTGTGATTATGGTCATTTTGTAGAGATTATCAAATTGTAAGTGCTACGATTTTGGTGCTTCGTTGATTGTATCAGCCTTTTTCTTTCTTAGCCAACATTTGAGAAATTATGTAGGGTATTTCCAGTTACTTCAAATCTCCTATCAAGTGATTTATTCTATATAAAATATTCAGCCGAGGAAATACCTTTTTAACTTGACTAGTAATCTATTATTGTTAATTCATGTTTGGGTTTTTCTCGTCGGGATTTTTTAAGAAGATATCATAGATTTAATATTATCAATGGTTTATTATTTTTGCGCTGCATTCGTTTTACACAATCAAATTATTTTTTATCGTAATGCTTACCTTATGAACAAACATGTATGAAAAGTTTGAATTTGTCTCTGAAGATGGCAGAGACAAAGTGCAGATGTGTAATCAGATTGACAATCTTGTTGTTTTTTTGGCATCCTCATGACAAAAACAAGTGTTTTGGTTATTTTGTGAATGCTTCTGGGCTGTTGAATCGATAGTATTAGCCACTAAGGCTAATCTCAGTCTATTATTTGCTCTTTGTCGAAGGAAGTACTCTGTTTGAATAAAAAACTGGCTGAACTACTGCTAACAACAATCCTTCAACAGAATATTATATAATAAGTGTAGCATACAATTGTACAAGCTTCGTGTTTAGATAAGTGCTGTTAGAATTTACATGTAAATCAATACTTTTTATAGTGCAAATCTATACCAAACACTATCAGGCTGTACACCAAGATTATTATGACCTTGAATGACTATATTCTGCCTACTATTTGGGAACTTTGGATTCTCTATATGTACCTTGATATAGTAGCTGCCAAAAATATTTTGTCAATGACTAGGATATGCTATGAACATTAGTTGAGATCTACAGACACTTATAAACTTGGAGTTATGCTCTCTTACTTGGTTGACTTGAGTAAAGCCTGTTTAGCAACCCGATAACACATTTTTTTGCATTTATAAACCATTATAGGTATGATATAGCCATGAGTTTACATTTGTTGTCTCTGATGTAACTAAAGCATGCCGGGCTCAATGAAGAAGGCTTAAAGTTAAAATATGAGAAGGCAATTCTGAGAGAAGGTCAACTCGCGAAGTAACATCCTAAACTGCTCACCATGTATTATTTTTAGATAGTAGCTGTGGACACTAACTTAAAGTGTTGGAGTTTTGATACAATAATGAAACACACTTGCTGTAAATAGCTGAGCAACCAGTAAGAACAGCTTTTATGATGAACTAGGACTGGCTCGCAGCACAGTTTTACACAAATTGTTATTGGCCGGATACGCTAGAGGCTCAGCGGAGGAATGCTAAGTTGATTATAGTCGCTTTAAGTGTAATACGTCTATGTTCATTAATAGCAATCAAAACTATCGTAGATTACAACCCTGTTTTGCAGGCTGCCATGTTGGCAAGTGTAGAGGAAAAGTCTAAATATGACACGGCCCTTGAGTCAGTCAAACAGTGGAATTCAAAGATGATGATGGAGCGTAAAATGCGACAGCCGTATCTGGACAACACCACAGGCTTGGCTCAAACTAACTGCCATTTGTGGATTTCAGAGAGAGAGCGAAATCCAGGTATATAGTTACAGATAATTGTCAGGTGTTGGGCTCAACAATAAGGCTATCAATTGCTAGTAGTGAGTTGGAGTAGTTACTAGTAATTAGTATCAATCGGTGACAGTTGTTTGCCAGTGGTGACATGTTATATTTGGCAGGTCTGACATTTAGTAGCAAGTGGTAAAAGTTAGCTCCATGTATCTCTAAGCCTCTGCTCTCTGATCATTAGTGCAACCATATAAGACAAGACTGTCTCAGCTTCACTTTCTATATATCATACATTACTACGGTATATAATATATTACTACGGTATATAATACATTACTATATAATATATTAATATATAATATATTACTATATAATATATTACATTGGCTTGTTTGCACATAATGGTGTAATTTGCTGAATACTGTGGTGAATAAATTCATAGCTGTTAAATCCATATTATATATACAATGTACATATTATGAGTTGAGTAAAACTGACGTAATAGTATTGTTTGGGGAGTTATCGTCTTTTTATATCAATTCGCGGATATCAGCTAGAATTGTTGTATTTCTTTAGTCCTGGCAGGAATCCCGGAATGGTCCGAAACTCTACAATGCAACGAAATATTTGCAATGACTGTTTTAAGAAATTGTGAGCCAAGTTTCTAGAAAAACCCTAGTTTTATGTGAGCTTTTCGCATGGTTTCACTCACATTTATATAGGTGGCCTTTAAAATAACTACCTTGATTGTCGGCAGCACTTTGCGCACGCGTGTTGGATTCAAGAGAGGACCTTCTAGTGGAGCTGAGGCTGTGCTTAACCAACCTTGACATTGCCGACCTGGTAGGTTGGCTATGTGGGATTGGCTCTCCCGGTGTGTGTGAGTAGCGCATCACCGGCCTCTTTGTTGCCGATTCGAATGCCCTAAAAGTGGCAATAATTGATGATGATGCTACAAATCATGATAGTGGGTATTAGTAAAGTATAGCACTCGGTTGTTTGCGGATACAATGTTAAGGTTTATACCACCAACACAGTTTTGACTATGCAAGCTCCAATAGAATTATCTTCCCTTCGCTGGGCATTGCCATAGGTAATCAATGTTTTGGTGCCAAGGATGAGCATTGCCTTTGAAATATTTAGTTGTGCTGTTAAAAGTGATCTCCAATATCCTCTCAAACGAAGACATTGTACAGTGTCTGTCTGATATTACCTGTTAACTGAAAATCTTTACTTTTGTATATACATGGAAATGATTAAGAATTAATTTCACGTCTATAGAAGAAAGCAAGGTCGAACAACTCTAGGATTTATAATTATTAGATGAGTTGGCAGTTGAACAAATGTTAGACGTATCAGGCGCAAGGAAATGCAAGATATTCTGGGTATCACAGGCTAGGAAATGCATGAGATGTTGAATGTTACAGCATTGTAAATGTTTGTCATATGGAGGAACACAGGATGAGAAATGCTTAGGATATTCAGTGAGTTAAAAGGAATCACAGAAGAGATTTTATTAGTTGCTAGGAGAAAAGTTGATCATCACCCGTCTGCGTTTGCTACCTACCGACAAGTTCTGGCAGGTGCTTCCACAGGTGTTTCTGTTCGATGGGTTTTCCTTAAGAGTCATCAGCCAGAAATAAGTGACATATTGCACATTCTAACGCTGTCATTCTCAAAAACTCATGGACTTGATGTTTTACATGACACCTTACTCATCTGTGTTTGGAAGTGTAACATAGTTGAGTGAGCCCCTTCTTCAGCTATATTCCTAATATTACAGTCGAATTGTGATCACCTATGCTAACTAAATTTTCACCAAATAACATGAAATTTCAACAGAGATTTGTCTCGAAGCATAGAACAATTTTCAACATATCAACATATGAAATTTCTCAAGAAATTTAAGTTTTGTAAGTAAAAATAACAAACTTGCATGAGTTGAAAATAAAATATAGAAGTATTTGTAAATCATCAATAGAGTTGATTTAGACTATATCTAGCATAAGTCAGAGTAAAATAATTCTGTTTACAATGCTCGACGGTGAGGCAGCAATAAAAACCTCTTTAACTGCCTATTATTTTACTTTTTAATTTATTTCTTATTTCAAATTTAGAATTATACGTTTTCATTTTTACATAATTGATTTGTTTTAATATTACGTGTTATTGCTTGAAGAGTTGATCGCTGGTTTCGGCTTTGGAACGAATTAAACAAGACACAGTGTAATCATATAAGGATTTTTGCTCCAACATACAACTGTTTTGACATAACAAGCAAATAACTTATGTTTAACTCTCTGTAGTGGTCTACTAGAAGAGCGGATGACGGTGTCTAGTCAATCAGTACTGGAATACGTTGACTTACAGTTTGTATTTGTTGACATGCGCCTGGATTTCTATGAGTGCCTTGCTAGTGACTTGTAGAAGGTTCCATGAAGTCTCGTGCTCGGCATGCTCAATGATCTCTACTAACTGTCGCTTAATACTTGCACTAAAATACAAGTAGAGCCTGAAGGTGTAGCTGTTTAGGGACACGAAGAGTGCCTGGTGGTTTGTTATACCAATGTTTTAAAGGCTGAAGAAAGCAGAGGGGGTGGGGGGGAACTTCTTCATTCTGAAACATGACTATACAGTACACGTAATGCCAAATCACTTCTGCAGTTTCACGATCATGAAGTGAAGGCAAGACAGAATTTTGACTGGTTAAGACCTAACTATGCCTTCAGATACCACCACTAATGACTACTATCAATTAGTTGCTATGTCTGCGACTAATTACTATTAACTGTGACTATTAACTGTGACTATTAACTGTGACTATTAACTGTGACTATTAACTGTGACTATTAACTGTGACTATTAATTGTGACTATTAACTGTGACTATTAACTGTGACTATTAACTGTGACTAACGGCTATTAACTGTGACTAGCTACTATTAGCTGTGACTAGTTACTATTAATGACTCCAGTAACATCCTCTAAGTTGTGATCAAATGAATTCAGTTAGTTATTCTGATTGAATGCTAGCTGCCTGCTGCTTATAACCTTGACATTTATTGCCTCAGGCTCAAAATAAGCCTTAGCAAATATCTTGAGCGATCCTGGAAATATTGTTGTTTTTTGGTCCCAAGTTTTATAAACTATTGAGTGTAATCAATGGTGTGTTACATTTACAATTGCAGTAAGTCATATATACTATAGGTGCTCTAACTAGGTATGCCATTGTAGCTACACACATCTAGTTTTGCTGAGAGAAAGAGAATATAGTTTTGCTGGAGATCGCTGTGGTTTGCTCACATCGAGGCACGATGCAATTTATTACACGATTATTCACAATAGAATGTATGAAATATTATAAAGCTGAACGCTGTCCAACCTCAATCTTTGACTACAACCCATTTCAGCTGGTTCAAATCGCGATTTGTTTGGATTCTGAGACGGTGCTTCTATTACAATTACTGTAAATAATTTTAATTTGTTGAAAAACTAGAAGAAAATTTTTACATTGTTTGACACCATAAACTGTATATTAAGAGAGCATGTAATGTATAGATTACTCTGCATTTCTCATAAATACTCTATTAATAGGCTAGACTGGGGAATGCATCGACATATGAAAATATCTTGTGTTTCATTTTTACAAAAGATGAAACTACCGGTATAATAAAACACTGATACATTGAGCAAAACAAAAGTACAGTTGATATTTCGTACACAATAATGATTGTATGACAGTGAATACTAGATACAGTATAATGAGAGAGAACATTAGCAGGCAACTGAGATTCCTTATTGAGTTACTCATGACTTATCTCAGGTGTGTTGAAGTTCCTAAATATACTTCAGCGTCTGAGTCATTAAAATCTCAAAATTTGTGTTCAAACTCCGATTTTTTTGAGATCTGAGGCATTTGAAAACCAAGGTTTGACTGTATAGTAATACACTAACTATAAATGGTAAGTTATACTCGTGTGTGATAATCACAATGACTTTAGCTGAATGATACTGTTTGTGACGGAATAGATGTAAAATTTAAACGCTGCCATTGCGATACATAGTCAGCATTAAGACATGACTCGTCGTTGTAAACATCGGTTTAAATCGATTTTGTTTTTGCCAATTTTTAGGCAACTGTTTCTCAATAGAGATTTTTCAGTATTTGAATGGGTTCCTTCAATGTCTCTCCGGGGAACATCTAGCAAACATCAAAGATGAGTAGCAGTCTCTCTTACCTGGTCTCTGTAGGAATATCTGACAGCAGTATGTTGAGGTTGCTGTTGATTTCATCTATCAACTCCTTATGGCCCTGGTCCAACATTGTGTTCTCACGTGTTATACTCTTTCTCGCATGCTTATGCCTCTTTACCACTTCCTGACAAGTGTAGACAAGTGTAAACAGGTGTAGACAAGTATATCATACATAGGCATGCCGTTATTGCAACATTTTGTGATTCGGTACACCTGATAACCAACTGGTCCTTTTGTTATTTTTTTTTTTTCAAGTAAGTTGGATTATTATGAAAAACAAGTTATATTTTTGTTAGTCTAAATATTAAAGCAATGCCCTAATTTTGCTCTATTTTGCCTTGTATTACCTATTACATGCAGACACCAGGAACAATATTAGCAGTAGATCTTCAATGTACTATTTAGCAAATGGTAGATCAAGGGATGCAAATCTAAATTAGTTGGTAACATAAGTCGTGAGAAAAAATAATGTGCTTTACTGTTAGAAATTTTAAAATGTTCATATTATAGCTAATAATAGTAGTTTAGTTTCTCAGGAAGTACTGCTAAATAAACATTTTTTAATGTTTTTCTCTTTAGACAGCATGTTGCACCTATTTAGCACCAGTCTGTAATTTGCACCATTTAGACATTTGTTGAAACTTTTTAAAAAAGCGAGTAGCCAGTGAAGTTATCTACACGTTAGTGTAGTTTCTTATGTGAATGTAAAGATGACATAGCGCTGTCTAAACAGGACCCATATCAGCCTGTAGCGGAGAACTTACCTTCCAATGTTGGATGTCAGTGCGGAGGTTCTTCAGCTCTTGCTCGTACCTCTGCTGCAGGGCGATGTCATTCTCAACACCAGCGCATATCGTCTCATAGTGTTTCACCTGTTGGTTAACAGCCCGTGATTAGTCACTCCCTACACAATACCGGCTCTCTAGAGGGTACTCTATTTCACCTCCTTCATTTAACCTTTTGAGAATCTTAAGATCCCACCATCTCCATGAGTTATTCTCCTATGCATTACTTATCTTACTGTTTTAAGAGCTGACTATAGCTATGACTTCATAAGAGAGTAGCTCTTGAGCTTATGAGGAACTCAGGCTAGTAAATTTTGATCAATACTCTCTCAGGTACTTTGTTAACAAACAGGTTATGAACTTAAATTTTCATATGTTTCTGAAGTGCCAGTTAAATAGACAAAATACTTTTACGTAACCTGAGTACAGCTAAGCTCCACATGACTGCTTCTTTTCCATACATTGGCTCTAGTTTTCTGTTCATGTTCTGGGAAGGTGCACCCTAATATAGTCATCTATGACCAGCACTACTTATGACCAATGATGATGTCTTCTTACCGAATGAAATGCACGCCCTCAACAAACCATGCTTACCTCTTTTACCAAGTTCTCCTTCTCTCGTTGCAAGAAAGCAATTGTGTCATCCTTCATTTTGTTGCTCTTTCTTGCCGACAGCAGTTCTTCCCTCAGCTGCTGTATCTGGGCGTATGAGTGTTTACCGAATACCTGCATGCTGCTAAAAACTGGTCATTTAGATGCTAGAAACTGGTCATCTAGAAAAGTCAGCGCTTTGAATAAGAAGGATATTGTGACTGCCTCACCGCTGCTGAGTGTCGTGTTTACCTTGAAAGCGTTCAATGGCCCTAGTGTTATATCAAGTTAGTAGTAATATCGAGTTGAATTCTAAATTGCAAACTGAAACGTAATCTATCGTTGGACTCTACTCAATAGACTATTATGTATCGTGTCACGCAGGACAATTGATATGGCTATTGAAGAACAAGACCAGCTACTTGGTTTATGTGTGAGAGCTCAAGCGCTGACAGCTTTTGTTTACACAAATACATGGTCATTTGACTAGCAATAGAAGTCATAAAGCGGAAAAAACAATAAATGTGAGGCGTTACTTTTCAGCACAAACTTATAGTTGTCTTCTCTTGTCGCATATAGGCGTTATGAAATGACATAATTGCGGTAGTTGCTAAATATATGGTTGTACTTTAGTTAGGTAGATGTCTGAGCATTTTGAATAGCGTGAGAATGTTCCTCGTCATATAGTACTGTAGAAGAGTTATCAATAGAGGTTATTAATATCATATTCATGTGTAAAAACATGTGTACCCTATCATTATTATACCAATAATGTTGTCATAATACTGTTCTCCATCATTTCTTTGAACTTGATTATGTTAAATATTTTGAGTGTACTGCTAAGGATAGAAATCTTTGTGCTTAGACATCATGGAGCGGCTTTCTTTTGTTTGCTCCAAACCTTTTTTGCGCCAGTGATAAACTGTGAGCTCAGACAGTGGTAGGAGAGTGCAACTCTACCAGTACAGCCACGTGAAACATGAAGATCCATGTCAGCAGCAAATGAAACATGTCATTTCACTCGCAGGAAGCAGCTGAATATAGTTGAAAATCTTGCGATTGAAATAGATCAGAAAATCGAGACCAGTTAGAGTTGTCTACTAATGATTGCTAGTAAGGATTCTATTGGAACACTTACGGAAATATGGCCTACATATGTGTTTATACTTGCCAGTGTGACTACGGCAAAATCTATGATTCTTCCAAGATAGTTATCGGACAGACAACTTTGTTTTAAACAAAAAATGTAATTTTTCCTAATATATCTGATCATTCTAGACACTTCAGTCGAACTGTTTTATAATAGAGAAGTTTTTGTTGAACAAAAGAGTTTTACATGGCAATTGTATATATCTTGTTATCAATCACAGAAACAGAATTTTCCAGTTCTAGCTGCACCTAAAATAGTGAAAGCGTTTGCTATAGCGGTAGTGTTTGCTATAGTGGTAGTGTTTGATATAGTGGTAACATTTGATATAGTGGTAACATTTGATATAGTGGTAAAATTTGATATAGTGGTAACATTTGGTATAGTGGTAGCCTTGATATAGTGGTAATGTTTGATATTAATATAACCCTCTTCAAAGCAGTTGATTGTTTCTGAAATCACAAACTCAGAAACACGTCTTGGAATAAATATACTCCCAAGTATGCAAACATTGAATGTACATGTACTTGTATTTCATTAAAATTCAGCTTGCTAAAGTTTTTTTGTTTTACCACTTTGGTTCAACTAGGTCTAGTAAAAGTTGTAAACTGAGGAATTCTTCGTCAAAATGTTTAAACTTCTTTCGCAGGGGTCAAACCTGGTCAGGTGTACTCCTACCCAGCCAGAAGGTGGAAGAAAAAAAAGAGGGTTGCGGTACCTGTAGCAATACCTAATGAGGTGCTCCCTATACAACACGCCCCAGGTCTGACCTCTGAAGAGCTTCTCGCTACGACTTCCCTTGAGCCGGTAGTCACACTTGGCAAGGTAGACTCGGGCAAAGAAAAATGGTAAGTGATGGAAACTGATTTATAGGGTCTGTGTTAACTGTCTAGCTTTCTTGTTTGATGCTACTGAGACAGCATGCTATCAACTAAGAGTGAAATCTACTGCGAAACGAGGAGTGAAAACTTGGACTAAAATAAAGTCTGCGATTTATGACGCTTACAGATTTTCTTTGGGCACCCAAGAGGGGCATTCCATGTCAGAAAAAAATCTTGCACGTATATGCAATTGGGTAGATAATAAACATTAGGTTAGTCGTTCTTATATCCATAAACTTGGAGTTATCCTCTATATACTGCTCTCAGTGATGTGTGGCAGACATGGCAAATACTTTATCAATTATCTCGAGCGATTTCAATGGAACATTTTTTGTATTGACTGAACGCATTTGTTATGAGGCAGGCGATTGGTTACTATATCCTAAAAACATTACAATATTTATAAAGATTTCAGGTCACACTTTTGCTGTTGCATGCTTATTTCTGCTGCCAGTTACTTGACTCAAACATTGTGTAACCCAATAAGGAAACAAACTACGACATAGAAACATTTGTGGGCAACACAGGGAGAATCTGAACAGCCTTAGTGCAAGTAGTAGCGTGTGCACCTTTGTTATACATAACCAAGTAGTCTGCAGTTCCTAAGAAGGGGAGCTGGGCTCATGGTGATCATTAGAAGGTGATGTGTATGTGATCATTAGAAGGTGATGTGTATGTGATCATTAGAAGGTGATATGCATGTGATCATTAGAAGGTGATGTGTATGTGATCATTAGAAGGTGATGTGTATGTGATCATTAGAAGGTGATGCGTATGTGATCATTAGAAGGTGATGTGTATGTGATCATTAGAAGGTGATGTGTATGTGATCATTAGAAGGTGATGTGTATGTGATCATTAGAAGGTGATGTGTATGTGATCATTAGAAGGTGGTGTGTATGTGATCATTAGAAGGTGATGTGTATGTGATCATTAGAAGGTGATGTGTATGTGATCATTAGAAGGTGATGTGTATGTGATCAGTAGTAGGTGATGTGTATGTGATCATTAGAAGGTGATGTGTATGTTATCGTTAGAAGGTGATGTGTATGTGATCATTAGAGGATAACGTGTGTGTGATCATTAGAAGGTGATGTGTATGTGATCATTAGAGGATAACGTGTGTGTGATCATTAGAAGGTGATGTGTAGGTGAGTGCAGGTATCAGCATGGCAGGCTCAAGTGGGGTACAAAATGGTATTAACTGTTTATAAATACACTAAGTGACGATTCCTAGTTAGTATAATGTACATAAAAAGTCATAACAAAAGGTTGAAGTGTTAGTATCAGCAATTCATCTACCTTATGAAGCAGTCTCTTTATCTGCATCCCTGTTTACCTAAATACCTTGTTAAATTCATATACCTACAACTGCAACATATGTAAGTGTAGGTGTCTGTGTATGTCAGTGTACACTGAAGTGTCTTTACTGGGAGCTTTTTTCTAGAAACTATTTATTGTTTTCCTGTAAACATCAGACCTGTTTAGTCAGCAATTCATGAATCTGTCTTTGGTATAATATGTCTATGATATAATATATCTATTATATAATATGTCTATGATATAATATGTCTATTACATCATATGTCTATGATAGAATATGTTTATGTTATAATATGTCTATTCTATCATTTGTCTATGATAGAATATGTCTATTACATCATATGTCTATGATTGAATATGTCTATGTTATAATATGTCTATGATATCATATGTCTATGGTATGACATGTCTATGAGGTCATCTCTATGGTATGTCTATGATATCATGTCTATGGTATGATATGTTGGAGCGGAAAGTACCACCCATATGGGTTAACCGGGGTGAAGAAACAATTTATATATATATATATATATATATATATATATATATATATATATATATAAATTGTTTCTTCACCCCGGTTAACCCATATGGGTGGTACTTTCCGCTCTAACATATCATACCATAAACATGATATCATAGACATGTCATACCATAGACATATGATACCATAAACATGATATCATAGACATATCATACCATAGAGATGACCTCATAGACATGTCATACCATAGACATATGGTATGACTATGAACCATGATACTTGTTACTAGCAAAATATAGCACTCGGTTGTCTCCAGCCACAATGTTAAGGTTTATACCAACAACGCAGTTTTGACTATGCAAGCTCCAATAGAGTTATCTTCTCTTCGTGGGCATTGCCATAGGTAATCAATGCTTTGGTGCCAAGGATGAGCATTGCCTTTGAAATATTTAGTTGTGCTGTTAAAAGTGATCTCCAATATCCTCTCATATGAAGACATTGTGCAGTGTCTGTCTGATATTACCTGTTAACTGAAAATCTTTACTTTTGTATATACATCAAAGTGATTAAGAATTAATTTCACGTCTATAGAAGAAAGCAAGCTCGAACGACTCTAGGATTTATAATTATTAGATGAGTTGGCAGTTGAACAAATGTTAGACGTATCAGGCGCAAGGAAATGCAAAATATTCTGGGTATCCCAGGCTAGGAAATGCATGAGATGTTGAATGTTACAGCGTTGCAAATGTTTGTCATATGGAGGAACACAGGATGAGAAATGCTTAGGATATTCAGTGAGTTAAAAGGAATCACAAAAGAGATTTTATTAGTTGCTAGGAGAAAAGTTGATTATCACCCGTCTGCGTTTGCTACCTACTGACAAGTTCTGGCAGGTGCTTCCACAGGTGTTTCTGTTCGATGGGTTTTCCTTAAGAGTCATCAGCCAGAAATAAGTGACATATAGCACATTCTAACACTGTCATTCTCAAAAACTCATTGGCTTGATGTTTTACATGATGCCTCACTCATCTGTGTTTGGAAGTGTAACGTAGTTGAGTGAGCTTCTTCTTCAGCTATATTCCTAATATTTGAGTCGACTTGTGATCGCCTATGCTAACTAAATTTCCACCAAATCGCATAAAATTTTAACAGACATTTGTCTCGAAGCAAAGAAAAGTTTTCAACATATGAAATTTCTCAAGAAATTTAAGTTTTGTAAGTAAAAATAACAAACTTGCATAAGTTGAAAATAAAATATAAAAGTATTTAAAAATCATCAATAGAGTTGATTTAGACTATATCTAGCATAAGTCAGAGTAAAATAATTCTGTTTATTAGTCTAGCTTATATATACATATATATATAAATATATGTATATATATTTATATATATATATAGGACAGATAGCGCAGTTGGTAAGGTATTGAGACCGTGATCATTAGGTCCTCGGTTCAAACCGCAACAACTGCACTTTTCTGGTGGTCCTTGGACAAGACCCTTGCTTGTATAACGTCTACAACCTCTATGATGAATGCAATAACCAAAGCCATGCCGGCTCGGACGTCGCCCGGTCAAACAAGGTAGCTGCCTGTAGCTGAACCAGGACAAGGCAGTGAAAAATGGGCTACTGGTTCAAAACGGATGAAATGGACTCAGACTGATAACACGGACCTCATGCAGTGCTACTTTATGAGCGAACCTCAACGGGGGGCTATATGGGAAGGATGCGTCAACTGTGGATAAACATGCGCCCTGAATTACCGCTAAGCAACTTGTAGCTCAGAGGAGTAACATAATCAAGCGGCACCTCATATCGGAACTTGAGGTAGATGAAATTAGGGAACAATTCACCCAAGTAACCTCCTCAACCAACGAGGAGTGCATATCATCACACACTGTCACACATACACGATCATGTGTTGACTCACGGGTTGAAGAAGACATGCACTTGGACCTTGACCCAAAGGCGAGAGAGCTTGCGGAAAAGATCATCAACAAGATGTCAGCTGCTAATGATTATGGAAGTAGGGTACCACTACGAAGAGTTAGCAAGGCCATACCTAAGAAGCTGTTAGAAGACATTAACTTGGCACTGGAGTCAATCTCAACTGGATCAATCAGTGAGACTAATGCCTTAATCTACAGTACATCAACTGTCATCTTGGAGGAAATGGATATTAAGCCAATGCCAACAAGGCTTCAAGCCATTCCATCCTGGCAGCTGAGGCTACAAAATAAGATCAAGGACTTGCGCAAGAAAGTTAGTAGGCTCAGTGAGAGATCTAACCACAGTTTGGAGCGTCCAAAAAGGGAAGCCACAATAGAAGCTCTAGAATCTGCCAAACAGCAGCTAGTAGCACTCTCGGCACGACTGAAGCGGTATACCAAAGAGCGGGATAACAAGAGAATGAACAAACTGTTCATCAATAATCCATCTAGAGTGTATTCCCAGTTCAAAGGTGAACTGCAGAGGCCAATGTCTGAGCCTCCCCGATCTAGCACTTCAAAATTCTGGAAGGACATCTGGGAGAAAGAGACTACTCATAACACCACTGCAAATTGGCTGAAGAGGCTTAAAGAGAGCCATCAACACACTGTGGCCCAGCAAGGACTCACCATCAGCAAAGATGACATCAAGTGCAGAGTGTAGCGTATGAAGAACTGGGCAGCACCTGGCCATGACATGATTCAAGCCTTCTGGTTAAAGAAATTGACAACACTTCACACTAGAATGGCTAAGCAGATGGAATGCCTAATAGAACAAGGTGACCATCCAGAATGGCTGACCAAAGGACGAACTGTACTTCTGATAAAAGATCCAAAGCAGGGGCCGATTCCTAAAAACTATCGACCAATAACGTGCTTGCCCACCACCTGGAAACTGCTCTCAGGAATAGTTGCAGACAAACTGGAAGAGCACATGAGTCACTATATGTCAAGTGCTCAGAAAGGAATTGGGCGCAACACCCGAGGAGCTAAACATCAGTTACTGGTGGATCGGACAGTCTGTCAAGACAGCAGGAGAAGGCAAACCAATCTTGCCATGGCTTGGATTGACTACAAAAAGGCCTATGACTCAATTCCCCATAGTTGGATACTTGAGTGCCTTAGTATGTACAATGTTCACCCTGCTCTTGTGGCATTCATCAAGATGTCAATGACCAAATGGAAGACAGAACTGGAGGCTAATGGCAAAAAGCTGGCGAGTGTACAAATTAAGCGAGGCATCTATCAAGGTGACTCCTTATCACCGCTGCTCTTCTGCATATGCCTAAACCCTCTAAGCAATATGCTGGAGGAGACTCAATGTGGGTACCAGTTTAAGAGTGGCACCAAGATAAACCACCTCTTCTACATGGATGACATCAAGCTGTACGCTAACAAAGAAAGGGACATTGATTCGCTAATACACCTCACTCAGGTATACAGCAAGGACATCGGAATGACCTTCGGTATTGAGAAATGTGGAAGGCTAATTCTTAAGAAAGGCCATTCTATGCTCACAGATGGCCTAAGAATGCCAAACGGTACCATCAAAGATATAGAAGAAGGGTACAAGTACTTGGGGATTATGCAAAGCAACATTAACCATGAAGCCGAGGTACGTCACAAAGCCATTACCGAATACAAGAAACGCCTTCGGCAGGTCTTACGGAGCCAGCTCAATGCCAAGAACCAAATCATGGCAATAAATACCTACGCACTGCCAGTAATAAGATATCCAGCAGGCATAGTAAAGTGGACTGAGGAAGCCATCAAAGAAACAGATATAGCAACTCGTAAACTGCTGACCATGCATGGAGCACTCCACCCAAAATCTGATACTACTAGATTGTATCTTGATGGGAAAAATGGCGGTAGGGGACTCAAAAGTGTACAGCAGACAGTGAAAGAGAAGGAGCAAAGCATCAAAGCATATGCAGCCTCCATGGCCATCTCAGATAAGTTGCTAGCTGAATTTCAATCGGCTGCTCTTACAACGGACCTACGCCCTGATGATGAGGAAATTGACTGGCACATGAAACCTCTTCATGGTGCTTACCACCAACAAATATCTAAGGTTGGCGATCTTCACCAGACATATATGTGGCTGAACAAAGGAAACCTATCGGCCAATACAGAGTCACTAATCATGGCAGCCCAGGAGCAAGTGCTCCCAACAAGGCAACTCCAAACGAAAATCTATCACACTAGAGACGATCCTAGATGCAGACTGTGCAAAGATGCACCTGAGACCATCCAACACATCATCAGTGGATCCAAGCAGCTAGCAGGGAACGCATACACTGAGCAGCATAATCATGTCGCAGGTATTGTGTATAGAAGTCTATGTAATGAGTATGGCCTTAATAAACCACAACACTGGTGGGGAGCTCCTGGTAAGGTGAATGAAAATGACCGCGCTAAGATCCTCTGGGACTTCTACATCCAAACTGACAAGCATGTCCTAGCAAACCAACCAGATATAGTGGTGGTAGACAAGGAGAACAAGAGGGCTACTATAATAGATATAGCAGTACCCAATGACTACAATATAGCCAGCAAAGAAAAAGAAAAGGTAGAAAAATATCTCCCTCTTGGAGAAGAAATTGAAAAATGCTGGAATGTAAGAACAACTGTAGTCCCAGTAGTCATTGGGGCACTGGGCGCAATAACACCGGCGCATAAAATGTGGCTTGCCCAAATACCAACAGCAATCAACTCAGGTGAGTTGCAGAAAAGTGCGCTATTGGGAACAGCTAAGATCTTGAGGCGAGTGCTCAATATCCCAGGTCTCTGGTAGGAGACCCGAGTTAGAGCAGAATTTACCACCCATACGGGTATCCGGGGTGAGGAAACAATTTTTTTTATATACACGTCCTTGGTGCTCTCACCAGTAGTGCCTGAACGTGAGTTAGGCAATTTATGCAACTTTTAGATACAAAAATGTATGTGTTAAACCAATTAGCATGGACGTTTGCTTTACATTGTTACAATTTGCACTTCATCAAGTACAACGAGGTATTTTCACTGATATCATGCTCACCTGCCAAGTTTCAAGCCTTCGTTGAAAGCAAATAACCTTGTAGCACCAGTGTAATTGAAGGATTTTATACTGAAAGCTTTTCAAATTGTTTATATGATATCTGGGTTTTTGTTCAATATATGACTCATAGCATGCATGAAACTCAGTATGTAAGTAGCCTAATGATGGGCCCTCCACAAGATATACTTGTACAGTTTCCTTTGCTTACACATAATAATATGATTAATATTAATTGATAAGCAAATAAGTCTTTCAATACACAAAAAAGTTTTATACAGATTTGGTGAGTGTATTTTTGAAATTACTGTTATTGCAAGGTGGTCTTCCAAGCGCATATGTTTGATTTAAGGATCACCGCACCACCCCAGTATGAGGACATCGATGATTTTGAGGACTTTGAAGATGATTATGATGTGGACGGAGATGACAGCGATTTCGAAGACTCGAGCTCAAAACGGAAACGATCCAAGAAAAAAGACACCCCGCCTGCTAGTTCGAAGTCGAGCAGCAAGCGCAGTGGGAAGAGTGAAGAGATAGACAAGACATTTGTGTGTGAATGTGAGTACATTATATCGCAGTTCTATAGCTTGCTCTCTCTAGTGCTGTTTGGAACAGTTAATGTTTCTCATGAGCTCATGTTTCTCTAAGCTCGTCTCTCGCTATAAGCGATAGCGCATCGGTGTTATGCAATAAGCGTTTTGATGGACATTCGCGTGATGCGAATTAATGCGGGTGCTTTGAAAAAGACAATGATTTCTGCACCAGATGTCATATTGCAGCATTTGAAATCGCTCAAGTCGAAATAAGAGAGGATGGAGGGTGTAAAATGTTTAAAATGGTATAGCTTGTGCGGCATTCGCAAGAGCCATCTCCATGCTTTGCAAGTATGAAGTACTCTGTAAGAAATTCCCGGGTAACAAAATCTGTTTGACTTCCGAATTTTTTCTGTTTCCATCTCGCTGATGAGCACACTTGCGGAGTAACCACGTAATTGAAAGACAGTGAGATACATACATGTACCTGCAGATAAAATCATTGGAGTGGCGGATACATACATGTACCTGCAGATAAATTCATTGGAGTGGCGACTGTTTTCTTTCATTAATTAAAATATTGGAGGATTAGAATGAGCATCACACGTTTATTTCCAAGTGTCATACTCTGATTGGACGGCCACTGTCGACCTCCATCTGGTTATTCTCAGCCATGGCTAATTTATAAATCGTAATATTTGTTGATAACTTGTCTATGATACTGATGTATTTGGATAGACACCGAAAACAAGTCCTACATTTTGCTTCTCAGTACAGTACCTGACTAGCTTTTTAAGGGCACTACAGCAATGACTTACTTCTTTGCGTTTCAGCTCTCGCAGTTTCAAAACTTTGTAGGGTAAAAAATTGTTCATTGAAATTAAAGAAAAAAAATTTAAATAGATTTTTCTCAAACTCTGACCCATTAAGATCCGTCCATTAGCATTATTGTGATAGCAGTCATCACGGTTTGCTGTTGTTCTGTTACGTTTTGTGAAGCGTAAAAGTGCAAAGTGCTTGCAACACTTTTCATCATGCCTATTAAACATCGTCGACCCTCAAAATTGTCTGAAGAACTTGAGAAATAGAAGGAAATGCTCACGATTAATGTATAGGTGACATTATTAGTTTTTTAGTTTCAAATTCATTGGTTTTCACTTTTCGTGGGAGGCGCTGGTCGGTCGACCGTACAAAATGAGGAAGTACTCTAAAAGGTATTATAATAGAAAAATGCCATTTTTTCCATTTGGCAAGGAGTATGTTATCACACACTGGTTAAGTGTAACCTCATGCAAATGCTTAACACGACCTACTTCAACTGACTAATTCGATCGGACTAACTCGATTGCACTAATATGGTCGGACTAGCTCGGTCGGACTAACTCGGTCAGACTAACTCGGTCGAACTAACTCGGTCGAACTAACTCGGGAGGACTAACTCAGTCGGACTAACTCGGTCAGACTAACTCGGGCGGACTAACTCGGGAGGACTAACTCAGTTGGATTAACTCGGTTGGTCCAACTCGGTCACACTAACTCGATCAGGCTAACTTGGTCATACTGTCAAAGACAGTTTTGTGTCATGTTAAAATCACAGCATTCAGGGTACAGTCAAACATCTACGTCGGATCAAGACAGCATATGAATTGTACAACATACAATATATAATTTCAGCAAATAATGCTTGACCTATCACTCAGAGTGATTTTCAATACGTCATGCTCAGGGCTTTTCAAAGTATTTGTATGATAGTAACAACTATCCCCTTCAATTGCAGACTATGTAATTCATCATATATGTGTATGTAGCACATGCTTGCAAAATTTGACTCTTTCCATATTTTAGTGCATCTAAAATTGTAGATTTTGCATTTGCCCATTCATATAATGTTTGAATATATTTGAAAATAAAAAAAACCTCAGCAAATATTTAACTTTGCTGGCTTTGGAGTTATTGTATTAATAATATGACACTGTATAGACTTCAACTCAGAACGGATTAACCCTCTTGCTGGCATACTCTAAGGCCTAAGCCATAACTCTTACTAGACTGTTATCAGAAGTTGGGTTCTGGCAGTTTTATCAAGCGTTGATTTGTTTTTATGAATAGCAAACCAATAACTGTTTCAAATTGCTTAAAACCTATGTTACAGTTTTCCAAACTTTATAATGTTTTAAGGACATTAGAATTTGACAATCAAAGATGAACTTGCACAAGATTGTAGAGGATTTTATTATAAAGTGTCGGTATTTTTCTATCATTTGCGATACTTTTTTATATTTGAGGCGATCTGATTGCCAGGATGTTTCAAAATGTTGTGAAAGTTCACATTTAAGAGCAAGTGTTTGTCAGCATCAGGTTATACAACATGACATCACGCAATACGTATTTAGGCACCAAACCTTGTTCTCTTATGACATGTTCATTATATATATATAGTACTTTATTGGCAATAATTTAATTTCAAAAATGGAAATGTTTTTCAAGTTAGGCCATACAACAATAGTAAAACAAAAACAAAAAGGAAAAAAAATCAATAATTAGCCATTAAAATTGAATAAATAGTCTGACAAATAGTGTTTAAAATGCCTTTCTCTGTTAAGAGAACAGATATTAGGTGGAAAATTGTTAAAGCAGGTGGCAATGATATTTTCGAAATAAGTGTCAGTGATTGTATGCAATTTGTTTCTGTCAGTTAGTTGAAAGTTATAGTACCATAACCTTTTACAGTGTGCCCTGCCAAGTACAAAACCAGAAGTGGACTGGACCAGCACATCACCAGTACCCATGGCTTCAGCAAAGAGGCTCAGATGTCTGAGGTGCCAGCCCTGGAGCGGATGTTGGAGCCCGGGGTGCCAGCCGTCGTGCCCCAAGTAGCGCCAAAAGAGAAAGTAAAGAACCCTGTATGTTGATGTTGCTGTAGTTAGAGACTGCATGTCTATGGGAAGAGGGGAGCTTGGAGTCATCCCTGTTGCCGGTCCTCGAGGGTGGTCTAGGATAGCTAATTGTATGAGGGTAGACTTTCTCATCTCTGCCCAAACCCTTAACTTCTCTGTTCAACCCGTGAGCCATATTCATAGCTATCATTATAACATCATTAAGAAGAAGGCTGGGGAATGGTGACTAACGGATACATGGTCAGGCTATTAACTAAAAATAGCTCTGCGTAATGAAAGCCAATGTTAAATTTTAAGCAAGCTTTTAGTTAGCAGACTTATTATTTGAATGAATAGGTGTCGATTTTTCGATCACAATTGCATAACACCATCAGCTTCACGCTTTATTTTGGTTACTGAAAGTTTGGTCACTCTAATTTGATTATAAGCTAAAAATAACATTGATTGAGTCGTCAACAAAGCTTCCATATAAACTAAAGAGCAATCGTGTGCATCACTTCTCTAGCACTGGATTAACCTATGATTCTGTCATCCTGCACTAGATAGCTGGCAATCATCAAGATTTTTCCACAAATTTTTTTTCTCATGCTTGCTTATTGGCGTGCTCTAATATGGTGTCCCACACCTTGGTGTCCTGGGTAACAGCGATAATTATTACCTGCTGCCTTCCTTGGTGTCCTGGGTAACATCTATAATTACTACCTGCTGCTCCCATTGGTTTCCTGGGTAACAGTGATAATGATTACCTGCTGCCCCCTTGCTGTCCTGGGTAGCAGTAATAATTATTACCTGCTGCCCCCCTTGGTGTCCTGGGTAACAGTAATCATTATTACCTGCTGCCCCCCTTGGTGTCCTGGGTAACAGTGATAATTATTACCTGCTGCCTCCCTTGGTGTCTCGGGTAACAGTGATAATTATTACCTGCTGAGTATTGAATATGGGCTGTGATTGTCATGCTGGGAAGTAGCAGTTAGTTGTAAGCTCATAGGCAAGTAGTGCTGACCAACACTTCCTTTCCGCTCCAGATATGTTGAAATATATTGCTGGATGCTTTGATCTGCAAGTCAATTTGTTTACCACACTTTTCCACAGCCTAAAGTAAGTTTCATACATGCTGTCTCAGTTCAGCATACGGAGTATACATGCTGTCTCAGTTCAGCATACGGAGTCCATTAAACCTTACAGTTGCTTTATTGCAATTTTGATGCTCAACCACATGCATAACGAAGAAAGACAATATCAAACTCTGGTTTGTCAAAGGCCGGTGAGTCGTGTGCACATGCAACTATGCTCACTATATAGAGACTGCTGAAAGAGAACACAGAAAAGTGTATGTACAAAAAGCAAGAAAACTTACCTGTGATGCATTGCAAACTGTTCGTGTGAATCCTGGGGCATTTTTACTCGCGTTGGACTGCTAAAAGCGTTGGACAAATAAAACTTACGTCATCAACCACAACATTTGCAAAACCGCCAATGGTGCTGGACTTTTGTGTTGATTTTTGTGTTGACCTGTTTATACCTTGTCATTTCTCAGCTCTTACTTTGTGCTGGGTGTTATATGTTAGCCAGGCTTTGCAAGGCTAGCGATAATCTACACTGCGTATGTCTGAATGAGTAATTTACGTCACAAACATCTATCTTATTAATATTATACCAATACTAGTTGTGCTACCCGGCGTTGCCCGGGTAATAGAAAAGTCTTTGAACAGAAAATTGATTTGTACTTAACATATAACAACATTTGCCATTCTAACATTCAAACTACATATCATGAGAAAAGTGTTTTGTCTTATTAACAATGCGAAGTAGTGAGAGCTGCTCGCTATTAGCCTGCGCTCTATTAACCAGTACGTTTAATAATGTGAGCAACAGCTTCTCGTGACGTTATGCTATGACCCGCGTCGTACGCAAATCTGTTGTGTATTTGCTCACATATACTGACTTATATGGGCAAGGTAGCAATTCAACTTCTGTGGTCTAGTGTATAGGACGTCGGTCTGGTGAACAGCACGCTCCGAGATCGAATCTTTTTCGGTACAAAGTCTTTATCCCAAGATTTTAAGATCTATAGCCGCAATGCGTACACACATACTTTGAGATATATATATAGGTAACGGTAACAATAGTTCTACATTACAGAACGTTTAGCTTTGTTTTTATATTAAAAAAGTGGTACTATAAAATTTCCTATTTTAGCTGTACTAAAGATATTAAATCAGACCTTTTGTTTCACAGTCCTGCTATATACTCAGATACTAGCATGAAATAGTGCCCAGACAGCAGTAGAAGTGGTGGCGAGACACGGACATATCATACAGCAGTCTAGGATCACTGCTCATTATATGGGTCTTCGGCTGGAAACCATGGATCAAGACCTATTTCAGGGCCTACTAGGGTACAGCTTCCCTACTGCTGGCCCCAGCAGCAGAAGCCAACTCCATGTAAGGGCACCAAAGTCTGCTTCCCTAGTGTTAGGAATACTGTATCACTCAGTCATACAAACCTACCCGGCACAGGATGAGCTGATTTTCATGGCCATAGTGAACCAGCAACAAAATGGCTTCTTACAACTCGTGTACAAGCATCAAATGTACTGAGTCCTACTCTTTGATCAACTCCCTTGCATCAGTCAGTCAACGGGAGACAAAACCACTTACCCATAGAGCTGATTGACGACTCACCGACAGCTTTATCACAATCATCCATCTACCTCCTTTCTACTTTTTACAGAGTTGTTGCCAGATTCACGCTAATGCTACCTCAGTTTTCTGAACAATCTCTTCACAAAGAATTCACAAACTTTCCTATGTGATACCAATCATTTGTAGAAACTTCGCAACAGGATGCCCAAGAAAACCTTGGCAGCTTGTCTCAGCTGCAAAAATTTTCACATTGCCGCTCTTTTATTTCACAATCGAGGCACAAATTCTCATGTCTTTTTAGCTGTTTATTTTTAGTCCACTGCAGTTTATTTTTATGGAACTGTTAGCTTCATCGTGGTAACTTCGTTGTATGCCTCTGAATAAAAAACTAGGTCTGGTCATTGTCTAGATAATGCCACACACTGTGGTACTGATTGCTGCCCATGAAGGTCAGCTAGCACAATCCACTTCCCTGCTGGCTTGACACCAATCTCTGTCTGACCAAGCACTCTTAGCTCATGCACTTTAGCTTCATACATCTCCAGGGTCATATCTGAGCCAAGACCCAAGAATCTGCAAATCACTGAATTGTGATGCTATCAACCATGACTTGATCTATAGCGCATGCTGTTAACTACTGCACCGAAGGCATCTATCCTCTAAAGCAACCTTTCACCTGACAAGTTTTGCCGGGCTTGGCAGCAGGTCATACACAGAATTTACTAAGAAACTTAACCTAATGGGTTCAATTCTCCAAATTTCAGACTATTGGAGCGCCTGATTTCCCATGCTGAACAGCGACCATGATGTAATAGTAAGAGAGTTTGTGCCTGTTGTCAGTCTTTTTCACCACATGTAGTCTCATCTATCACCATACCCCTTCTCTGTTTTTGAATACCTTGTGAAAGCTGCACATGCCTTCACTATCTCAAACCATGCCGTCCTGATGTGATTGCCCCAACAATTTTTTTGATATAGAAAGGGCATCCTTGACCTTGTTGTTAACATCCCATTTGTGTCCAGTTGACATATTAGCTGTACGTTGAGTGGTTGTATTTTTAAATTTCCTCATCATGGAAAGCCTGGTTTTACCAACTTTATATTCTTCCACTAGATATTTCATGGCGAAGTCCTTAGTATATAAAGCATTTGTGTCAAAACTTTGAAGCAGCACAAGCCACTTTCTAGCTTTACCACTCACCATTTGTTCCATCAATTCTACCGGCGATAGCGGTACATAATAAACTTTAAGCAGCCAGAAGACTCGAGGTAAGGAAGCAAATTTATGACTTCAAATCTTGAATTTGCTAGATGGACCAGAAATCTCAATTGCCCTCAATCCTTCACTCAACTCATTTGCTATTACTCTACTTCGGAATCTATCAGTTATAAAAAAGGCAATACCACCCACCCAAACCTTTTACTGACAAATCACCTGCTGTTGTAATTCTATCGCTCCCAATGAACAAGCTTACTGGTGACTCTTTTCTTTAGTAATAGAGACTTACTATTTGGTGGTTTGAATTTCATCTCACGTCATCTAATCAGACACTGAAGTCTATTAAAAGCGCAGGGCACTTGTTTTTCACTAGGAGATGAAACGGCCATAACTTTCACAAATGCTTTTATATGAAGAAGTGCTTGATTTGCTACCGCGGGAATCTTTTTCACAATACTGTCTGCACCTTTACCAACAACTTTTCTTGTCAACACAAACATCAGAGGTGATACAGCACAACCCATTAGTATAACCACTCTAAATGTTTCCATGACTACCCTGACAAAATCATTGCCATAAGTAGTGAACAACATTTAAAACACACGATAATACTTTGAAACTCAAACTGACTCATCCCAAAATCAATTACGTCATGAGACACTAAGCCAAAGGCATTTGCATGTTCTGACCAAACAACATTTAATCTCTCTCTGACTTGGCATCCTTGATTGCTGCCCATATCATGCTCATATGTTCCAAACCAGCAGGACAATCTGGTTTGGAATCTGAAAAATGACTGCCTCTTAAACTGATGTGTTAACACATTTCCATTTTCCATCAAAAAACCTTACAGCTGGTTTTCAGAATTCTAATGAAGATCTTTCGTTCACATTCAAGAATGATATAGGGTGAACTGGTTTAAACTTCAACCAATTCCTCTTTAGTTATTTACACACTATTTGTCTTTCATTGTTCATCAAAGACAACTCTTTCTTTCCACAGTTTATTCGAAATGTTCATTTACAGAGATAACGCCGTTGGGCATTTATTGTAAAGAATTAACGGACTACGCATGCTGAACTGAACAGCATGTATGAAGTTTACTTTAGGCTGTGAAAAAGTGTGGTAAACAATTTGACTTGTAGATCAAAGCATCCAGCAATATATTCCAACATATCTGGAGCGGAAAGGAAGAGTAACTTACCTTATTTATCTCGAGAGTACTTTGGGCCCTCACCTTATATTTCGCCTTTTTCACTCCTGCTATCCTACAATCTCCACCATCTAAGGTGTACTCTGGTACCATAGACCATCCCATTTCTGGTGCACTTTCAAATTCGATCTTTGGCTTTTGTCCATAGAAATTCTCTCGATATTCCTCAATTTTAATCTTAGATGTTTCCAGCCCTCCACTTTTGCTTTCTTGAAAGAGACACTACAAAGTCATATGGATCTATCAATAACTTGTGCTGGCCTCTGCCCTGCTGATTACAAGAATCTTAGCTTTTGCCACATCTATTACTCATCTAAATCTTTCCTATTTCTCATCTGCGCACGATATGTTCAACCTTTTAAGGTGAAAATGTTCACAGTGCATTTTACCTTTCTTTTCCTGCCTCTTGTTAGCTTGTCTTAGTTGCTGATCAACGTTAATGTACTCTTAACAACTGGACCCAAGTTTTTCAAGCAAAGAGAATGCAGTAGCTTTGACTGCTGCTTTCCGTCTTTTCACTACATCCATGCAAGACATTGAATTGCAGCCCTGGTATAATCATCCAGCTCTTCCTAAACTTTCTGATCACTCTTCTTTGGCCAAGTAATTCTTTCAATTACCTCAGTTTCTTGATGCAGTAGATGCACATTTGGTGATTGAGTGTTGATTGCATAACCACACAATCGAATCATCTGCTGTACATGCTGTTGCATTGCAGTTCTCAGCCACTTACTTTGTTTTATGTGCATTCATTTCTCGCTCAGTTGTGAACTGCCTTTGACACACACGAGTTCATAAACGTTCCGAGTTGTCAACTGTAAAATCCAACTGGTTGGGTTTATCATTCTCTTCCTTTATAGCAGCGTTAGAACGGACCATCACATAATACGCAGACCAAATCTAAGTTTGGTTATGTGTGAATTATTATTTGCAAAAGTTCTCAGTGTGTGGACTCTATAAATCTCTCATGTCGCATCTTCTGCAAATTAATGAGGTGGCTGAGCTGAAAAATTATTCATACCCTTGGCTCCTATATGATGCTTCATATAAAATCTCTCAAATTTTTGATAGTAAATAGTGGGCATGAGCTGGCTTCAATTTGTTCAATAGTATTGGACTATTTGAAGCCAGCTCATGCCCACTAATCACTATTAAAAATTTGAGCGATTTTATATGGAGCATAGTAAAGGAGCCAAGAGTATGAGTCTATATCATGTTTCATAGTCATGGTCACATAAATTTTGACTTTTAAAATGTTTATGCAAATGCCTTAAGGATTAGACTCCTTCCCATTTATACAGATGAACTCTAGTAAATTCTTATCGACAAAAACTCCTAATATAAAACTTTTTATTTCAGGCTTTCATGCCTCCAAATATCTGTCTAAAAAATTCAAAGCTCTCTAAACTAGTATGGATGTTATTATCACTCTATGAACTAACCTTCTAACACATGTAGTCACTCACATTTATTCAATGATAAAAATGTTTATTATGATCAGGGTAAATGTAGGATCTAGTCTGAAAGCATACTTACGCTTGTCTTGTGTGCATTTGTGGTAGTTTGCAATAGGGGTCATCGAAGGTGTTTGGAATATAGTAAGCATAGGGGAGTAGTTAGTAATTCCTTGGAGACCTCTGTGAGATCATCAGATGAAATATAGTTTCTGAAGCAATGTAACTACCTACAGAGTACTTATCCTTTCGGTTCAGTAGTGTTATGTCTTTTCATTTGTGAAAGGATCACATACTATCTGTCATACATAATAATCTGTGTTGATTTTGGCCCCTGCAAGTGCGTTCTAGCCAATGCGTTGTCTCATTTTTCTTTTTTCATTTCATAGATGCCCAATGACTATTGCGATTTCTGCCTCGGCGATGCCTCTATGAACAAGAAGTCGAAAGTGCCAGAGGAAATGGTGTCATGTGCTGATTGTGGCAGATCTGGTAAGTGGCATACCTAATTGAAGATATATTTTAATTTGAGACTTTTTTATTTCTCTCGCGGGTTTTCTTACAGTAATCATTATAACAATAAGTATAATTATAACAATATAAGTATATCCACAATTATTATAACAAGTACCCTGAGAGTATAGTGTACTGTGAGAGATGGTCAGGTGTACAAATAAAGTACAGATAATAACTATTATTCGGCATAAGATTATTCAACAATGTCTAAGAGGCAGACTGCTGCCGATGTTACCGTGTCAGGCTAGTGAGCTGAATGCTGCAAGTCTGATGCTGTGGGTTCAAGTCCTGCAGGATGCAATCTCTTTTTACAATCTAAAACCGTGGTTTCTGACGGACGAACACAGCTCTTATTATAGTAAAGATATTCGATCGATATCCTCGAACTTGTTTCTATCGTAAATTGCAGTGTCAATATTTGTACTATTTATTTTGGCTACCAACAATTCGATCTGTCGATCAAGTTTATAAAATAAAGTGCAGGGCCGAGCGCCGCTTTTTTTCATTTGGAGCAATTCACTCGAGTTCCGTCTGATCAGGTCTGAACTAGATGGCGACTTGCTGAGCTCGTGCTCTAAAAATATTTCCTTCTTACGTTGCATGAGTGAGCATTTGCGCTACACATCAAGACTTTAGAGTTAACAAGGTAACTGTTAATTGTTAACACAATAACTGTTAACTGTTACCAAATTAACTGTTAACAAAGTAACTGTTAACTGTTAGCAAGATTTGAATGGTAATGGTTCTCTGGTTCATGGAGTTAAATTGTCTTTTTGTGCAGGTCATCCCACCTGCCTCCAATTTACAGACAATATGAAGATTTCAGTGAGGAAGTATCCTTGGCAGTGCATAGAGTGCAAGTCCTGTGGTCTGTGTGGCACCTCAGAAAATGATGTAAGTCTATGACTTAAGGTGTCACTTTTATGGTCAGGGGATTGAGTGTCGGAACCAGCAAAAGAATTCCATTCTTTTTTATCAATAAAAATGTGCATATTCACCTTTCATCTTTTTGCACTTAACACAGTGTTTGCACTTGTTGCTGTGTCCATCAGCATCTTTAGAAGAAAAAGAGTGTAGATATCCAGCTACAATATTTTATAATGATCTTCTGCTTTGTTCTTAGTGGAGTTGTCTGCTCCGCATATCCGCTAACTCTCTTGGTGGTCAGCTGTTGCTGGTCCAGAATAATGGCAGTTTTTTCTCTTTTTTTGCTAAAAGAATTGCTAAAAGTAGCAGTCTGTCAGTATCGTCTCACTATTCTAAATCTTTTTCTAGTTAATAAATATTGCGGAATAAAGCCCTGCATAGTGAATAACTGTTGTAATGTCATTTTACTGTCCGAGCCGTCTAACGCTCCAACAGTTTCACAGTAGATGGTGTAGAAGCCATCTAAAGCAGCCATGAACTCATCAATTGTAGATGGAAACCATAAATTTACTCTGGTTAGTCGTGAATGCTATAACGGTTTTAATTACTCTGTGCATGGCAGCACCAAATGGTTGAGTGTGTAATAAGTTATTATAGGTCATCTATAGGTCATCTAGCCAAATTTAACGTAATAAGCAATTGCTCTGTTTTTCTCGGTAAAATAAAAGTTCAATATTTTCCTCGGCACATAATGTACATCAAACCTGAAGGAACTGTCACTCTCTACGTAAAATAGAGCATTTAACATCTTTGTTTGATTTATAAATTCAAGTGTGTATGTGAGAGTTCTTCTTTGTTCAAGTAAGCGAACCATGGCTGTGAAAGAGCTAAAATATAATACAAAATACAAATACATATAATAATTAATTAACGCAATAATAAAAATACAAATATAAGATGATTAGCAATTTATATTGTAAAGTTATTTGATAGTAATAATGAAAATACTGAATGAACACATTGCTTTTGTAACAAAGCACATATTTTTACAAATGGTCTAATATATGTTACTTCACTTCAACCTGAAAGGCTCTGTGTACTCCTGTTCATCCATGTTCTACACCAGATAGAATATCACCGCTTGGGTTAACTTTGGAAGGAGTGCTATATTTTGACTTCTTCACCCGCTATCCATCGTTTTTTTGATGTCATAAATTCGTTGGCACATGCGCCCGTTCATGAAAAAGCTGCCATATTTGTAGAAAAGGATCGTCATTGTTTTATTTAATAGTATTTTTTGGTGTTGTTTCATACTAAAATAAAAAAATTGCAAACAAAAGCATTGTTTTCAAAAATTCATCGCAGAAGCTTTGTGTTTTTAACAATAAAAGTTGTCTGCAAAGATGGATGACAACCAGGGCCGTATCCTCCTATACTGCAGCTACTGCCATGGTAGTACCAATTTTTGAGGCTCAAAATTCCGGAATTCACGTCATTTTTGCTTGATTTTAATACTTTGGCTGGGGAAATGGCCAAAATGTCGTTTATCGGTTGTGTGGGAAACGGCGTTTACGTCGCTTTTAGTATAAAGCTGCCGTCTCGTAACGTTAAACAAAAGATATGAATGCTAGTAAGTTTTAAATATCATCAACAAGATATTAGTCGATAAATTAAGATATGAAACGATTATCCGAAAGGCGTTGCTTTGTGCTAATGAAATCGCGCCTCCTTGGAAAAGAATAAAGGCTGGAAATACCAGTCAACATCGGCTCAACTTTCAAAACGGTAAAATAAAATACTATTTGATTCTCCGATTGTAAGTGATTTTTTGGTGTGATTAGAATAACAATAATTCAGATGATGGAAGTGATGTAAACTTTTTAGACTTTTATAATACTTAGAATATACAGATAAAAACGATCGTTGTGGTAGCTCGCATGGCAACGTTATAGCGTTGGACTCTACCGAAAGGAATGCTTCCAAGCATTTCTTACAGAGACAATTGTACATGGTTGTATTTTTTGTAGTTGTAGATATGTAAATGAATGCTTATGTACAAAAGATTTTGTTCATAGAAATAAATTAAGTTTGAGCTATGCATGTAACATGCATAGCTCAAACTTAAATCTACTACTTGCTCAGTATTATAGACTATAGTATAAGTACATTATTTTTAACATGGTGCTCTATTAATTTTACTTTTTAACTCTACAATATTATTTAATTAAATTATTTCATAGGAGACTACTCATCTCCTACACCATTCAGCATTGTACCCGATGATAATTCTACCTCATGCTAGCTGTGGCCAACCCCTTTAGCAGCTCCCATTCACATTATATTTTTAATAAGCGTTGTTAAAGACAATCTCAATAAACAGTTTTATATTTAGAAAACTGGATTATGTCAAATTTTATGTTAGAACATGTGCCCCATCAGGAGCCAAGTGTGCTATGTAGATTTGCACCATTTTGACTAGTTATACTAAAAATTTTCTCGGGGGAAAACCCCCGGACCCCCCTCCCCCCACCAAGGGGGCGCTCGGTACCCCTCTTGGACTCTGCCTGCTGTACCCTTGTCAAACAGGTAGATACTGCCCTGACGACAACGATAGAATGATGTCACGAAAAAACGAAGGATAGCTCGCTGTCTCACTCTACCTGCTACTTCCTAACCTCTCAACCCATTATATCTTTCAGGACCAACTTCTGTTTTGTGATGATTGCGATAGAGGATATCATATGTATTGCCTGAACCCACCCCTCTCAGAGCCCCCAGAAGGTTTGTGGACCATGATCTATTTTGGAGATTCCATAATATTCTATAGCTATATTGCAAACTAATAAAAATGTAGCATATGTTTATTACTAACATTACATTTATTACTGCAGCTTATGTAATAGGGTACACACATTGCTCTACTCTGGTATGCGTGTTACTTTACACACATTACTGTAGTAGTTGGTCATGCATTACCTTTGTAAGATGTATGCATTACTATAATATAACCATAGGAGAGTTAGTATGGTCATGGCAGTGATCGCGGCTTCGTTTTGTGTGTACCTCGAGAAAGGTTTTCTGGGCAGCTATAGACTTATTGGTGACATATATATGTATATTTTATATATAGTTATATGTATGTACTCACTAGCTAGTAATTAGTCATGCTGTCAACCTCAACTTACTCTTTCATAGGAAGCCTGCAACATGACATAAAATGTGAGAAAATATTTATTTTGTCTTACATATAATTCCTAAGGAAAACATTTTTCTTTTCATGTCTCAAAGTAAAATAACAATCACAACTTATTTTTAATGATTATCACTTTATTAATTTAATTTTTATAGGTAATTTATGCTTTCGCATTTGGTTTCTGTCAATTTTGTACAGTTCATCAATTTTACCACCTTTTTTCATTACTTCGGGCTTATGTCATTGTTTTATAGTTTTGACATGAATTAAAACAATACAATGTATTCTTGTGAGAATATTTGCCATATGATAGTTTAGATATACATATGAAATTCCAGAGTGAATTAATTTCATATGTCGAGGTTTGACAGTAGATGATATGGCTGGGCTTGCTTTTATGGTTTATTGTCTCCCCTGACTTATATTGATGGCAGTTCTTTCTGCACAGGGAACTGGAGCTGTCACCTTTGCATAGCTGAATTCCATGGAGGAGTCAAACCAGCCTGGATGGGTTAAGAAGAACCCGCCTCATCTATGCATTTTAGTTGCTTGACATCTTTGCAAGCTTCATCATGACATCTGTACATTGTACATATATATATATAAAACCAGTAAAAACTCTGAGTCAAACATATGCATGAACACTTTAACATGTTTATTGTCATGCATTCTAGTATTATTCACTGGTCAGAGCGGAACACTCTTTATTCTTATCATAAGTATAGTCTGTATAGAATATTAACCTTGCGTGAATAATAGTCAGTGTGTCCGCTGGCCCCACTAGGCACAACGTTGGCTTACGACTAGCCAGTTCATATGAAAATTAGCAGGTACTCTATTAGTTCTTGGTTTGCAGTAGCCTAGTATGTGTGGGTTTCTTTGATAATCTAGTCTTCAGTAGTCAAAATAGCTCAATGCTCATCTTAACACCTGTGAACTCACACAATTAACTGTAGGCGTCCTTAGCTATCACTGTTGACACGTTGGCTCATCCTCTGGCATTGATGAGCAGGTTGTGCTCTGCTTCTCAGCGCCTAATCTATAGAGATAGCAAGGGGCAGCTTCCTGTTGGTCTAGTCACATTGACTTAATATATATAGATGAGGTGTTGTTTGTTAAACCCACTGAATGACCTATCTGCTCATAACACTTTCTAAAATACGAATGTAAAACTATTAGTAGTTGCTTTCTCCTGGTTGAAGGCTGTAAAATAACTCGGCATTCCTTGTATGAGACTGTTATTTGCTCAAACTTCTTGTCAATAATTCCTAGCTAAAGGAGATATGTTTGCGTACTGCTACAAAGACTTGCAAGGCAACTTTTTCAACGTCACCCATTCAGATAAACTGGTTGTTAGCATTTAGAAATCGTATGATTTATTCTCAGCAAAAAAATCAGCTCCTACTTTTATCAATACTAGTGCCCAAGCAATCCAATGCACAGTGACGCTGTCGGATGTACTAACTCTCTGCTCAATGGTTTCATACTGAGCCAAGGCGGTCAATTGGCCATTTGAAAAAGGCAGTCAACCAAGCAGAATGTTGCGAGTTCAAATCTCCTATGATGGAATTAATTTCTCAAGATCCACCTGTGGCTTCGGGCAAACGGACCCAGCGTTATAGCAAAACTTCTGTTTACTAATAACTGCATTCAGAAAAGCTGGCAACCTGTAACTTTGGTAGCCCATACTATCTTGTAGTTAATTGCAAGATGAACTTGATAAAACTGTTGATTCTTTCATGTTCAGATTATGTAGCTTGTACCTTTGGTTCTCTCTAAACAGTTTCAATATCTATAGCTTACAGCCAATAGCACGAAAACCAGGTTTGTTTTGTTATTATTAAAATTTCACTAATCTGTAATCATTTTTGTTTGTTACAGTTTGACACAAAACTATAAAGGAAATTAACCTATATTTTACAATGCCACAGAGAGCTGCACGCATGTCTAAAAGTATTAGAGTGGTTATTGCCAATATGCAGTAAATGCTTGATTTTTTAGGCTTAGCACAAGTGTCCGGGTTAGGTTTGAACTCCGAATTATAACAACTTTTTGTAAGGCTAATATTTGATGTTATATCACTGACTGTCAGTATGTTCCAAGTTACAGGCGTTTCAAACAAAAGAAACGTGCATTTCCTGCTGCATGACCCAAATCTCAATATCACAATTTTAGAATTCTATGTTCTGGCCAAGATCTGGGCTGTTGCCCAATCTGCTAAAATAACCTTTAAAAACTACAGATTTGTGCAGCAAATACTACTAAAAGCAGAAGAAGGATATGTTGCAAACCTACAAAGCTATGGTCAAGGAAGTTCGGATTTGAATCATTTGGAAACATGTACATTTTCAAATCCCCTAGCATCACCGACGCTGCAAAAAGAGTGCATATCAAATGGTATCTTGATAATGGTATCTGGATAATGGTATCTGGATAATGGTATCTGGATAATGGTATCTGGATAATGGTATCTGGATCTTAGGAGCAACTAGTTTAGCTAAATATATTCTTTAAAAAATAGTCTGTTCTAGTTTCAACAACAGATTCAACAGTTCTATATCTAACTCTTCTATTCAAACTACAAGGCTTCTGAATCAGCTTGGAACATTCTTACACTGCACGGTTGCAGATAAACCTATAGCTAAAAATGTTAGCTGACTCATTTTTTTCCATATTGTTAGAAGTAATAGAGCTCTGATGTTTGTAAGTCAAGCATTTGAGAAGCACACAGCACTCACCAGCATATCATTAAACCACTCCATATAGCACATCATACTAGTAATTTTGAACAACATTAATATAATAATTAATTAATTTAATGACATCTCTCAAATTATTTTTGTTATTGTTTGAGCTATTATGAATTGTTATTTTAAATGGCTGTATAAGAATTTGAAAGATATTAGAACTGAGTTGGTTAGGTTGATGTATCAGGCTTTCACTTGGCTGCAAATAACATTGGAATGCTTGGCTCTGATTCAAACGTGGATTCGGGTATAGCTAAACACTTGTTGAGAGCTTTACTTCGACCACTAACTGATGAAATCATCGTGTGCAAGTTTTAAACTGCTGAGGCTCTTTGCAAGTGAAGGCATGCTAGAAAACTAAACAGAATTCCGCTATATTTCTTAGGAACTGCAGTAGTTTACAACATGGAACAGAATGCTGCTTGACACCTTGATGTGTAGTAGGTCGTCTGCTGATATATGTAGTCATAAGGAGCAGACGAGCACTTCATCACAACTAGTTCGCGCTTCAAGGACTTACAACGGGCTATCCTTCCGTATACATTAATCGTAGTTAGCACCCCGATCTCAGTAGGCATTTTCTCATCAGTCCAGAATGGAAAGTTTGTTCCACAGCTAAACCTTTCAGGGCATGTATCCAAAAGTCTATTTCCAGCTGCGCCAGCAAAACGAAACCACCCTTTAAAAGCTGTGTGCTGATCACAAGCATAACCATTCTTGGAATACTTTCCTCCTGGTTTAATGTTGGAACCATTATAATCTCTCCGCCATGAATCAGTGAAGGTAATGACATTCCCAAAACATTCTGGTGGTGTAGTATATTTTATGATGGTAGTTGGCTTGTCTGTGGTTGCAGTAGTAGTTGTTTCAATTGTTGTTACAGCTTTGGATAGTGCGGCTGTAGTAGTGGCTATTTTCGCTGTAGGTGTGGTTAATTCGATTGTTGCAGTTGGTTTGGATGTAGTAGTCGTCAGTTCGATTGTTGTAGTAGGCGATTGAGTCTTTGTAGTGGTTGCTAGTGTAGTTGTTGTAATCGTAGCAGTCGTTGTTGTAGTAGTTGGTGTTGCAGTGGTAGTTTCTGTTGTTGTAGTGGTTGGTGCTGCAGTGGTGGTTGCAATTGTTGTAGTGGTTGGTGTTGTAGTAGCAGTTTCTGTTGTTGTAGTGGTTGGTGTTGTAGTGGTAGTTGCTGTTGTTGTAGAGGTTGGTGTTGTAGTGATAGCTTCTGTTGTTGTAGTGGTTGGTGTTGTAGTAGTAGCAGCTGTAGTTGTTGGTGTTGTAGTAGTAGTTGCTGTTGTTGTAGTGGTTGGTTTTGTTGTTGTTGCAGTGGTTGGCTTAGTTTGTGGACCTCTTTTACAGTCAAGAAAAGTATCCAAGAGTTTTTTATAAAGAATTTTCTCAACTTCCAAGCTCACCGGATGATTTTCATTGATTAGCTCACGAGCTGTCTTGAGGTAAGACGGGCAGTCTGAGTAGAGCTTGCTGTAGAGTTCCCTGATCTTGACATTATACTCCTGTATTAGTGTTTCCACACTGGCTTGGCAGTACAAGAGACACAGTATAGTAAAACTTGCAATCGCTAATAACTTCATTGCAAGCTGATGCTACTTATTCCTACAAGTTGTATTCTACAAGAGTGAAGCAGCGCTAAGGGCTCTGCGCTTTCCAGTGCAATTGTAGTGTGATTTGCTAATGATTATGCGGTTGTGGGCAGTACGTGACTCCTCCATCTGTGATTAGAGATTGTTTGCTATGCTTAGGCTTGTCCATTTATCTTGAAGTAAGTGCGTTGCGTGTTTTGCCAGATGGTACATTTCACCGCATGACAGACCAGCTCCTGTAGTGTAGGGAAGCACGGATTTCGAGATACGAGAGAATAGCTTT